>NC_092090.1:35246125-35411125 GCF_045679555.1 Salvelinus alpinus
AAATTTGAGAGAGACGTGGAAGAGAGAAAGACAGAGGGAGACAGAGAGAGAGAGAGAGCGAGAGAGAGAGAGAGAGAGAGAGAGAGAGAGAGAGAGAGAGAGAGAGACGTGGACGAGAGAAAGACAGAGGGAGACAGAGAGAGAGAGAGAGAGAGAGAGAGAGAGAGAGAGAGAGACGTGGAAGAGAGAAAGACAGAGAGAGAGAGAGAGAGAGAGAGAGAGAGAGAGAGAGAGAGAGAGAGAGAGAGAGAGAGAGAGAGAGAGAGAGAGAGAGAGAGAGACGTGGAAGAGAAAGACAGAGGGAGACAGAGAGAGAGAGAGAGAGACGTGGAAGAGAAAGACAGAGGGAGACAGAGAGAGAGAGAGAGAGAGAGAGAGAGAGAGAGAGAGAGAGAGAGAGAGAGAGAGAGAGAGAGAGAGACAGAGAGAGAGAGACAGAGAGAGACAGAGAGAGACAGAGAGAGACAAAGAGAGAGAGACGTGGAAGAGAGAAAGACAGAGGGAGAGAGGCTGTGTTTTTGAGCATCCAGTTCTGGTTGTTATTATCCTGCCCCAGCCGTTGGGATTAAAAGGGAGACTGTTAAACTCTGAATATTTCATGATTGTTATGAGTCAACCACACAGGGATTCAGATAATTAATGCACATCCTATTTGTTTCATTTTCTTTAAAGAGAATGCAATGTTTCTGGGTCTGTTGAGGAATGTCGGTTCCATGCCTTTTGCCCCATTCATGTGGTTGTTTCTTTTTTTGATTTACACATTCAAGGGAACTATTTATTTTGAAGTGTGATATACCTCTGGTACTTTGGTGACTGGATTGAAAGAGTTTACACTGTATATTCATACAGTATAAGAAACATACATGTCTTAATGCTTAAATAAACAAGTTGAGAAGAGCTTTCCACTCATAGCCCCTGTCATCCTGTATACTTGTTGAAAATGGCAGATTTAGTGATTAATAAGCGCTTAAATTGGAACACAGTGACTGTACAGTAACATGCTACACATGATGTCAGAGTTCAGGTTCTCCATTTAACAGTGCTGTATGGGTTTTGACTGACAGCCGTTATAAACTTGAGCAACGCGCACAACAAGATGCCCCTATCCCTCCAGCTAATTGGGCTACTTTTGCACTTTTGCACAACATTGTTGTTGTGTGAGTGGAAAATGCTGTTAATCGAGAGGAATCGATAGGTTCTAAAAGATGAGACGTTGAGAATTACAATAAATACAGATTTGATGTCACACAAGCAAACCACACACCCATGAGTCCAAATGTGCGCTTCACATTTCCATATTTGGAAACTCATGTAATTTACAGTATCAACATTTACGATCTCTATGTTTGATCCACAGTCACAGGGATCACATGCCTTATACCCTGGGTTGTCCTGAACAGAATGAGCCTGTGTTTGTGTTATTGTGAAGAAAATGAACCACAGAACACACACGTGAATGGACTCATGACTCCATTCTATGCACCAAAATTACAATCTGTCTGAAGTGCCTTTTGAAAGCCTTATACTGTCAGATCGCATTTTATAACTTAGCTAGTCATGTTGGCAATAGAATAAACTTTCAAATGATGCCCACCTAACCCAGATGGCAATTTTATAATTAAACATTTTTGGATTGCGTAAACAACAACAGTAATTGTGTGATGGGCTGTGTTCCAAACAAAAACCACAAACATTTACGTATGGCCCGATCCACATAGGCCAATTTCCACGAGTGTAATGGGTTAAGATCCCAAACATATGGAAAACAGACAGGAAAGTACCTGGATTTGCATATGATCTTCAGTTTTTGTTAAGATCCCAAACACACATTTCTAGCCAAGATGTTATAATAACACATGGGGGATATGTTTTGGTGCATTTGTTCCATAGATGAGCTTCAGTCATGAATTCCACTGATTGACTTTTATTCTTTCTGTTTGGCACATTTTGCATGATATCTCTCTGGCTTGGCCCACTTTGTTGAGGGATGGTAGCTTTGTAAGACGGCGTGACTAACTTACGATGTCCAATCAGAGTGTGGAGCTAACGTCATCAAATTACCCAGGCCGCCACTGAGTGAGACGACGAACGATTTCAATAATTCCCACATAAAACACAGCTCACATTTCTGGGGAGATACACTGGAGCAGACTCCAGTTTCTAATCCCTGCCACAGCTCAGTTGGCAAAAGGAGAGAATTGGTTTTTCCTGTTTTTATCTTGGTCCACAGTTAGTGGGCTCAGGCATTCCATTACAGGCTCCTCTGTGTCCTCTCCCTCTCCCTCCATCCCTCCCCTTCTCTCTCTCTCTCTTTCTCTTCTATCGCTGGTGCTCTCAGCGACACCTCTTCCTCCACCGGCCTCCAAAGCCTTAACCGACTATGACTGTGGACAAGCATACAGTTAATAAAACTGCCAGCCAGCGGGAAGGTGTGTAGTATGTGTGTAGTATCTGTGTGTGTGTGAGTGTGTGCCAAACCCTGAGGCAGACGCAGTCTCTTCCATGTCAGTAGAACATGTACAGTAAACATCTTTCCATCACAACTATCAATCATTAGAACTGTGCAAGTAAATAACCCACAATGAGCTCTGAAATGATGATTATAGAGCTCTATAAAGCATACGCTTATTTTGAGTATGGATGTTCTGTGAGGTGCTGGGTCAGTGTTTTACTTTACAGGTGCATGAAGTGCAGGTAGGGAGGCAGGCGGCTCCATCTTTGCTGTCAGGGGTGTATCGAGGCATGACACACATGCAGGGCCACACTCTTCGTCCCATGGCACCCCTGCGCCACAGGACGGCTGATAAAAATATTACAGCTCATATCAGGAAATGAAACACTGAAACACAGCTAAGTGTGGGGACTATTTAATGGTTCTCACTCCCACGGAGGGGTTCAGATGAGTGGGCAGAGCAAGAGGGCTCCAGAAAGGCTGCCGGAAGAGTACTGACATGCCCAATACAACACCTCTATACACCACTCTGGACCTTCAAGGGGTTATGGACATTTCCCAAGCACTGGAGGACATTACTATCAACTGGTTGATAGAGATTGACATTAGCCTTGTTTCTTGGCACATTATCAACTGGTTGGTAGATTACTGTTTGATATGTTCACATCAACTGGTTGATAGGTCGACATAATGGAAGCTCCTAAAGCTGAAGAGGACATTGTAATCAACCGGTTGATAGGAGTTGGTATTTGCTCTGTGTCTTCTTGGCTCTCCTCATGTCTGACACTCCCTCCTCAGTGGGAGCCTAGTGATGGACTCTGTATATACAGTTGAAGTCGGAAGTTTACATACACCTTAGCCAAATTGTCACGAATATTACCGAAGGTGACTCCCCTTCCCGTTCGGGTGGCACTCGGCGGTCGTCGTCGCCGGTCTACTAGCTGCCACCGATCCCTTTTTCCTTTTCGTTTATGTCTGTCTAATTGTTTTCACCTGTTTCTTGTTGGGGTTTTGGGAGGGGTACTATTTAGGTTCGTTTCGCCCGCTAGTGTTTGTGCGGGCTTATTTTGTGTGTTCATGTTTTACGTCGTGAGTGGATTATTGGATTGTGGGATTTTCGCTGTCCAGCTTAGTTTAAACAGTGGTCTTGTTTTGCGCCTGTGTTTTGGCGTCACCCTTTTGTACCTGTTCCTGTTTTATGCTGTGGACATTAAAGCGTTTTGTCCCCGTAATACTTTTGCTCTCTCTGCGCCTGACTCTACACCCATCATTCACCTGACGTTACAGAAGCCCGCACCTACTGATGGAGTCAGCAGGAGCAGCGACCACCCCTCTCCCCACGATGGAGGAGAGAGTCCTGCATCATACGTCCATCCTACATCGCATTGGTTCGGCAATGGATCAGATGATGGAGAGGATGGATCGTTGGGAGAGGAGTGGTCTCCCTACTACCCCACCTACCCTCCCACCAGCAACATTACCATCTCCTCCAGCGGGAGCCGGTGCCAGCGTCCTGCGCATCACGCCTCCGAGGGAGTACGATGGAGCAGCGGCCGGTTGCCAGGGATTTCTACTCCAACTTGATCTCTACCTGGCCACCATTCGGCCTGCTCCCTCGGACGAGGAGAGCGTGAGTGTCCTCGTTTCCTGCCTGTCGGGTAGGGCCCTGGAGTGGGCCAACGCCGTATGGAATGGACCCGACTCAGCGAGGGGTCACTACCTGGAGTTCACCCTCCATTTCCGGGCTGTGTTTGATCATCCCCCGGATGGCAGAGCGGCGGGTGAGAGGTTGTTCCATCTCCGGCAGGGGACGAGGAGCGCGCAGGATTTTGCGCTGGATTTCCGTACTTTGGCTGCTGGAGCAGGGTGGAACGACAGGGCCCTGATAGACCACTACAGGTGTAGCCTAAGGGAGGACGTCCGCAGAGAGCTGGCTTGTCGGGACGCTACGCTCAGCTTGGATGAGCTGATCGACATGTCAATCCGGCTAGACCATCTGCTGGCTGCTCGCGGACGTTCTGAGAGGGTCCTGTCAGTTCCACCTCCTGCCCCCCCCGCTCCCATTCCTATGGAGCTAGGAGGGGCTGCGTCTAGGGAGACCGGAGGAGGAGGCTCCTCCTGCACCCATTGTGGCCGGAGAGGGCACACTTCCGGTCGGTGCTGGAGGAGTCCATCTGGGATTCGAGAGGGCAGGCAGAACACTCCTCGGTCACCTCAGGTGAGTCAGCACCACACTCTCCCAGAGCTTCCTGTTGGTCACATGTTTTTGTTAATCTATTTTCTAAGGTTTTTCCCATCTCTCCAGCATAAGGCGCAAGTCGATTCAGGCACAGCGGGGAATTTTATTGATCGCGGACTCGCTAAGAGGTTGAGGATTCCGCTCGTTAAGGTAGACCCCCCTTTCCCCGTGCACTCCTTAGATAGTCGACCATTAGGGTCAGGGCTGGTCAGGGAGGCCACGATACCTCTGGATATGATGACGCAGGGAAATCATAAGGAGCGGATTAGTCTGTTCCTTATTGATTCACCTGCTTTCCCGGTGGTGTTAGGGATTCCCTGGCTGGCTATTCACAATCCTACGATTTCGTGGAGACAGGGAGCTCTCCAGGGGTGGTCTGATGAGTGTTCAGGCAGGTGTTTAGGAGTTTCCATCGGTGCGACAACGGTGGAGAGTCCAGACCAGGTTTCCACCGTGCGCATTCCTGCTGAGTATGCCGATTTGGCTATCGCCTTCAGTAAAAGGAAGGCGACCCAATTACCACCCCATCGACAGGGGGATTGCGTGATAAACCTCCAGGTAAACGCTGCACTTCCCAGGAGTCACGTGTATCCGTTGTCCCAGGAGGAGACGTTGGCTATGGAGACATACATCACGGAGGCTCTGGGACAGGGGTACATTCGGCCCTCCATGTCACCCGCCTCCTCGAGTTTCTTTTTTGTGAAGAAAAAGGAGGGTGGTTTACGTCCGTGTATTGATTATCGAGGTCTAAATTCCATCACTGTGGGTTTTAGTTACCCACTACCTCTCATCGCTACGGCGGTGGAATCATTTCACGGGGCGCGATTCTTCACAAAATTGGACCTCAGGAGCGCATATAATCTGGTGCGTATTCGGGAGGGAGATGAGTGGAAAACCGCGTTTAGTACCACATCTGGCCATTATGAGTACCTCGTCATGCCGTATGAGTTGAAGAATGCTCCAGCCATCTTTCAATCCTTCGTTGATGAGATTCTCAGAGACCTGCACGGACAGGGTGTAGTGGTGTATATTGACGACATCTTGATCTACTCCGCTACACGCGCCGAGCATGTGTCTCTGGTGCGCAAGGTTCTTGGGCGACTGCTGGAGCATGACCTGTACGTGAAGGCAGAGAAATGTGAGTTTTCCAAACGAGCCGTTTCCTTCCTGGGTTATCGCATTTCCACCTCGGGGATGGTAATGGAGGATGACCGCGTAAAGCCGTGCGTAATTGGCCGACTCCGACCACGGTAAAGGAGGTGCAGCGGTTCTTAGGGTTTGCCAATTACTACCGGAGGTTTACCCGGGGTTTTGGTCAGGTGGCGGCCCCTATTACCTCACTGCTGAAGGGGGGCCCGGTGCGCTTGCAGTGGTCCGCAGAGGCGGAGAGAGCTTTCTGTCGTTTGAAGGCGCTGTTCACCGACGCGCCAGTGTTGGCGCATCCTGACCCCTCTTTGGCGTTCATAGTTGAGGTGGACGCATCCGAGGCTGGGGTCGGGGCTGTGCTCTCCCAGCGCTCGGGTACGCCACCGAAGCTCCGCCCCTGTGCTTTTTTTTCCGAAGAAGCTCGGGCCAGCGGAGCGGAATTATGATGTGGGGGATAGGGAGTTGTTGGCCATGGTCAAGGCTCTGAAGGTGTGGAGACACTGGCTTGAGGGGGCTAAGCACCCTTTTCTCATCTGGACCGACCACCAGAATCTGGAGTATATCCGATCAGCTAGGAGACTGAATCCTCGTCAGGCAAGGTGGGCCATGTACTTTACCCGATTTCGTTTTACGATTTCGTATCGACCAGGTTCCCTCAATACTAAGGCTGACGCGCTGTCCCGACTATACGACACTGATGACCGGTCCATCGATCCTACTCCCATCATTCCGGCGGCTAAGCTGGTAGCACCGGTAGTATGGGAGGTGGACGCGGACATCGAGCGGGCACTAAGGGCGGAACCTGCGCCTCCACAGTGCCCGGAGGGTCGTAGGTATGTGCCGCTCGCTGTTCGTGATCAATTGATTCGATGGGCTCATAGTCTACCCTCGTCAGGTCACCCGGGTATTTCAAGGACGGTGCGAAGTCTTAGAGGGAAGTACTGGTGGCCTACCTTGGTGAGAGACGTGCGATTCTATGTCTCCTCCTGTTCGGTGTGCGCCCAGAGTAAGGCTCCTAGACATTTGCCACGAGGGAAATTACAACCCCTCCCCGTTCCACAACGGCCGTGGTCCCATCTATCGGTGGATTTTCTTACTGATCTTCCCTTGTCTCAGGGGAACACCACTATCCTGGTCGTTGTGGATCGGTTCTCTAAGTCCTGCCGTCTTATCCCGTTGCCCGGTCTCCCTACGGCCCTGCAGACTGCGGAGGCACTATTTACCCATGTCTTCCGGCACTACGGGGTGCCCGAGGATATCGTTTCTGATCGGGGTCCCCAGTTCACGTCCAGAGTATGGAAGGCGTTTATGGAACATCTGGGGGTCTCGGTCAGCCTGACCTCGGGGTATCACCCGGAGAGTAATGGGCAGGTGGAGAGAGTGAACCAGGAGGTGGGTAGGTTTCTGCGGTCGTATTGCCAGGACCGGCCAGGGGAGTGGTCAAGATACATCCCCTGGGCAGAGATTGCCCAAAACTCACTAAGCCACTCCTCTACCAACATGTCACCATTTGAGTGTGTGTTGGGGTACCAGCCGGTTCTGGCACCATGGCATCAGAGCCAGACCGAAGCTCCTGCGGTGGAGGAGTGGGTGCAGCGCTCTAAAGAGACCTGGAGAGCCGTCCAGGAGTCTTTGCGTCAGGCGAGTGGACGGCAGAAGAAGAGCGCTGACCGTCACCGCAGTGAGGCCCCCGTGTTTGCACCGGGGGACAGGGTCTGGCTCTCGACCCGAAACCTGCCCCTCCGAAACCTGCCCCTCCTGTAGGGCCATTTAACTTCTTGCAACTATAGGGGGTGCTGTTCCGCATTAGCATTTTTTTGGTCTCCAAATTAAACTGCCTCGTGCTCAATTCTTGATCGTACAATATGCATATTATTGTTATTATTGGATAGAAAACACTTTCTAGTTTCTATAGCCGTTGGAATTTTGTCTCTGAGTGGTACAGAACTACTTCTACAGCACTTTTCCTGACAGGGAGTCAGATTTCAGAAATTTTGACCCCTGATCTGGGGTCGGTTTTAAGGTGCCTGTAAATGCTATGGAGAAACCGACACTGCCTACGTCTTCCTCTGGGTGTCAGTACGTCATCACGCTTTGAATGGAGTCGATTGCACAATCAGAGCCACTATAAAACAAGAAAACGTGGAAGTACCGCCCTTTCCCTTCGCGCGTCTTACGCAAGATGGACATCGGACTTGCCTCCTTCCAAATGGTTGTTTAGCCAGTGATATTTCTCCGGTCATGTTTTTAGTCGTTATAGTTGTTAAAAACATCATAATGTAGTTAATTTGAACCGTTTTATAGCAATTTATATCCGTTTAGTGCGATTTTGAGGAATTTCTTTGTCGTGCACTTTGAAGCTTTGGTCACGTTTCGGGGTCTCGGTCGATGTTAGTGGACATTTCGAAGGACAGAGGACATCTATCGACCAAAAGAAGATTAGACCCAAGAAAGGATACATTGCCCAAGAATCTGATGGAAAATCACCTCATAGTAAGAAATATTTAATATGATAAATCGTTGTTCTGTCGAAATATTTTAAACGCATATTCCGCCATTTTGTTTGTTATCGCTTCACTTGGCGAACCCTGTATTGCACAGTAAGGATAATTTTAGAAATGTAAATCAGCGGTTGCATTAAGAACTAATTTGTCTTTCGATTCCTGTCAACCCTGTATTTTTTAGTCAAGTATATGATTAGCTTTCGATTAAACTAGATCACTCTGAAAGATGACGTCCGACATTTTGAGGCTTGATTTGCTAGTATTTTCATTGTATAACCACGGTTTTGTATGGCTAAATATGCACATTTTCGAACAAACTCTATATGTATGTTGTAAAATGATGTTACAGGAGTGTCATCGGAAGAATTCTGAGAAGGTTAGTGAAAAAATTAATATATTTTGGCGATGAGTACGTTATAGCTCTCTTTGGCTTGAATCGATGCTCTGGTAACGTTTGCACATGTGGTATGCTAACTTATCGATTTATTGTGTTTTCGCTGTAAAACGCTTAGAAAATCTGAAATATTGTCTGAAATCGCAAGATCTGGGTCTTTCCATTGCTATGCTTTGTCTATTCTTATGAAATGTTTTATGATGAGTAAATTGGTCATACACGTTGCTCTCTATAGTAATTCTAGTCGAGTTGTGATGGTCGGTGCAATTGTAAACTGTGATTTCTACCTGAAATATGCACTTTTTTCTAACAAAACCTATCCTATACCATAAATATGTTATCAGACTGTCATCTGATGAGGTTTTTTATTGGTTATTGGCTATCAATATCTTAGTTTAGCCGAATTGGTGATAGCTACTGGTGGAGAGAAAAAATGGTGGACAAAGAAATTGTGTATTTTGCGAACGTGTTTAGCTAATAGATTTACATATTGTGTCTTACCTGTAAAACATTTTAAAAATCTGAAATGGTGGCTTTATTCACAAGATCTGTATCTTTCATCTGGTGTCTTGGACTTGTGATTTAATGATATTTAGATGCTACTATCTACTTGTGAAGCTATGCTAGCTATGCTAATCAGTGTGTGGGGGGGGTGGGGGGTGATCCCGGACCCGGGGTAGAGGCTCGTGAAAGGTTAAAGTCCTGAGGAGAATAAACGAGGTGTGTTATCGATTGTTACTTCCTTCGTATTATCGTATTAACCCCTCGTTTCATGTGTCTCTCCTCAGGCCGGTGGTAGCTGGTCCCATGCAGGAAGGTGAGGTTCCGGAGGTCCCTCCGCCCCCTCTGGATATAGAGGGGTCCCCGGCGTACACGATAAAGTCCATACTGGATTCCAGACGCCGGGTGAGGGGCCTGCAGTACCTCGTGGACTGGGAGGGGTACGGGCCGGAGGAGAGGTGCTGGGTCCCGGTGGGGGATATATTGGATCCAAATCTACTAAGGGAATTCCATCGCCTCCATCCGGATCGCCCTGCGCATCGCCCCCGGGGTCGTCCCCGAGGCCGGCGTCGGCGCGCTGCGGGGGCCGCGCGTCAGGAGGGGGGTACTGTCACGAATATTACCGAAGGTGACTCCCCTTCCCGTTCGGGTGGCACTCGGCGGTCGTCGTCGCCGGTCTACTAGCTGCCACCGATCCCTTTTTCCTTTTCGTTTATGTCTGTCTAATTGTTTTCACCTGTTTCTTGTTGGGGTTTTGGGAGGGGTACTATTTAGGTTCGTTTCGCCCGCTAGTGTTTGTGCGGGCTTATTTTGTGTGTTCATGTTTTACGTCGTGAGTGGATTATTGGATTGTGGGATTTTCGCTGTCCAGCTTAGTTTAAACAGTGGTCTGTGGGTTGTTTTGCGCCTGTGTTTTGGCGTCACCCTTTTGTACCTGTTCCTGTTTTATGCTGTGGACATTAAAGCGTTTTGTCCCCGTAATACTTTTGCTCTCTCTGCGCCTGACTCTACACCCATCATTCACCTGACGTTACACAAATACATTTAAACTCAGTTTTTCACAATTCCTGACATTTAATCCTAGTAAAAATTCTCTGTCTTAGGTCAGTAAGGACATACACTCAATTAGTATTTGGTAGCATTGCCTTTAAATTGTTTAACTTGGGTCAATCGTTTGGGGTAGCCTTCCACAAGCTTCCCACAATAGGTTGGGTGAATTTTGGCCCATTCCTCCTGACAGAGCTGGTGTAACTGAGTCAGGTTTGCCGGCCTCCTTGCTCACACAAGCTTTTTCAGTTCTGCCCAAAAATGTTCTATGGGATTGAGGTCAGGGCTTTGTGATGGCCACTCCAATACCGTGACTTTGTTGTCCTTAAGCCATTTTGCCACAACTTTGGAAGTATGCTCGGGGTCAATATCCATATGGAAGACGCATTTGCGACCAAGCTTTAAACTTCCTGACTGATGTCTTGAGATGTTGCTTCAATACATCCACATAATTTTGCCTCCTCATGATGCCATCTATTTTGTGATGTTCACCAGTCCCTACTGCAGCAAAGCACCCGCACAACATGCTGCTGCCACCCCATGCTTCACGGTTGGGATGGTGTTCCTCGGCTTGCAAGCCTCCCCCTTTTTCCTCCAAACATAACGATGGTCATTATGGCCAAACAGTTCTATTTTTGTTTCATCCGACCAGAGAACATTTCTCCAAAAAGTATGATCTTTGTCCCTATGTGCAGTTGCAAACCGTAGTCTGGCTTTTTTTATGCTGATTTTGGAACTATGGCTTCTTCCTTGCTGAGAGGCATTTCAGGTTAAGTCGATATAGGACTCGTTTTACTGTGGATATAGATACTTTTGTACCTGTTTCCTCCAGCATCTTCACAAGGTCCTTTGCTGTTGTTCTGGGATTGATTTGCACTTTTCGCACCAAAGTACGTTCATCTCTAGTAGACAGAACATGTCTCCTTCCTGAGCATTATGACGCCTGCATGGTCCCATGGTGTTTATACTCGCATACTATTGTTTGTACAGATTAATGTGGTACCTTCAGGCATTTGGAAATTGCTCCCAAGGATGAACCAGACTTGTGGAGGTCTACAATTTATTTTCTGAAGTCTTGGCTGATTTCTTTTGATTTTCCCATGATGTCAAGCAAAGGGGCACTGAGTTTGAAGGCCTTGAAATACATCTACAGGTACACCTCCAATTGCCTCAAATGATGCCAATCGGCCTATCAGAAGCTTCTAAAGCCAAGACATAATTTTCTGGAATTTTCCAAACTGTTTAAAGGCACAGTCAACTTAGTGTATGTAAACTTTTGACCCATTGGAATTGTGATACAGTGAATTATAAGTGAAATAATCTGTCTGTCAACAATTGTTGGAAAAAGTACATGTGTCATGCACAAAGTAGATGTCCTAACCGACTTGTCAAAACTATAGTTTGTTAACAAGACATTTGTGGAGTGGTTGAAAAACAAGTTTTAATGACTCCAAATTAAGTATGTATGTAAACTTCCGACTTCAACTGTATCTCCTTACACAATCTGTACTCAGTCAGTCTGCAGATACTAGTGTCTCCACTGTACACTGGGATAGTAGTGACACAGCTGTTTTTATGGAAGGGCTCAAATTGTGTACTGTGTGTGTTTCAGTGTGTGTCTACCTTCAGTGTCATACATACAACTGTAACGGCTTTCTTCCTGGGATGAAGGAGAGGACCAAATCCGCAGCGCAGCTAGTGTTCAACAGGATTTAATAAAGAATACTTTTGAACACTACAAACAACAAAACAATAAATGTGAAAACCGAAACAGTCCTATCTGGTGCAGAACACAAAGACAGAAGACAGGAAACAATCACCCACCATATCCCAACACAAAACAAGCCTCCTATATATGATTCTCAATCAGGGACAACGATTGACAGCTGCCTCTGATTGAGAACCATATTAGGCTGGACACAGAAACAGACAAACTAGACACACAACATAGAATTCCCACCCAGCTCACGTCCTGACCAACACTAAACAAGCAAAACACATAAGAACTCTGGTCAGGACGTTACAACAACAGTTTCTCTGAGTAGGACAGGCTCCATTTAATGATACAGGACAGATACTAGATGCATCTGTGCTTTGTTAACATTTACTACAGGCTGGTACAAAACACGATAGATAATAAACCACAGTATCACATTTCCACGTCTCTGAGGGAGATGAGAAAAGAGAAGCACCTCTAACCTCAACTCAGGAAACCTCTAGCACCTATCACTACTGCGGAGTCCGGAATATTTATTCCTGTCTCCTGCTATGATGTGAGTGCTGTTATCAGCCTCTGCTGGTGGAAGGACATCCACATCACACCACATCAGGAGAGTGACACCTGACACGACTCTTCCTGGCCTGCCGTGGATAATGTGCATTTGGGTGAAAACCATATAGGAGTGTCTGCACAGGTGAGTGGCCACAGATAGTAGCAGAGGAGGCTGGTGGGAGGAGCTATAGGAGGACGGGCTCATTGTAATGGCTGAAATGGAATGATATCAAACACATCAAACCTATGGAAACCGCACGTTATCCATGGCAGGCCAGGAAGAGTCGTATCTATATATGTGGATGTCTTTCCACCAGCAGCAGCTGATAACAGCACTCACATCATCTATCCCCCACCCACCCACCCACCCACACACCCACCCACCCACCCACCCACCCTCTCTCTCTCTCTCTCTCTCTCAATTCAATTCAATGGGCTTTATTGGCATGGGAAACATATGTTTACATTGCCAAAGCAAGTGAAATAATCAATCAAAAATTAACAGTAAACATTACAAACATTACAAAGTTTCAAAGGAATATACACATTTCAAATGTCATATTATGGTTATGTACAGTGTTATAATGATGTGCAAATAGTTCAAGTACAAAAGGGAAAATTAATCAACACAAATATGGGTTGTATTTACAATGGTGTTTGTTCTTCATTGGTTGCCCTTTTCTTGTGGCAACATGTCACAAATCTTGCTGCTGTGATTGCACACTGTAGTATTTTACCCAATAGATATGGGAGTTTATGTTATTAAAAATGTTATTTGTTTTGGAATTCTTTGTGGGTCTGTGTAATCTGAAGGAAATATATGTATCTAATATGGTCATACATTTGGCAGGAGGTTGGGAAGTGCAGCTGTTTCCACCTCATTTTGTGTGCAGTGTGCACATAGCCTGTTTTCTCTTGAGAGCAGGGTCTGCCTATAGCGACCTTTCTCAATAGCAAGGCCATGCTCACTGAATCTGTATATAGTCAATACTTTCCTTAATAATTTAGGGTCAGTCACAGTGGTCAGGTATACTGACTGTGTGTACTCTCTGTTCAGGAGAAAAACGCATTCCAGTCTGTTCTGTTTTTTGGTAAATTCTTTCCAATGTGTCAAGTAATTATCTTTTAGTTTTCTCGTGATTTGTTTGGATCTAATTGTGTTGCTGTTGCTGTCCTGGGGCTCTGTGGGGTCTGTTTGTGTTTATGAACAGAGCCCCAGGATCAGCTTGCTTAGGGGAGCCTTCTCGAGGTTCATTTCTCTTTAGGTGATGGCTTTGTTATGGAAGGTTTGGGAATCACTTCCTCTTAGGTGGTTGCAGAATTTAACGTCTCTTTTCTGGATTTTGATAATTAGCGGGTATAGGCCTAATTCTGCTCTGCATGCATTATTTGGTGTTTTACGTTGTACGCTGAGGATATTTTTGCAGAATTCTGCATGCCGAGTCTCAATTTGGTGTTTGTCCCATTTTGTGAATTCTTGGTTGATGAGTGGACCACATACCTCACAACCATGAAGGGCAATGGGTTCTATAACTGATTGGGGTGAGCATCCCTGTCTCACCCCACGGCCCTGTGGAAAGCAATGTGTGTTTTTTTTTGTTTTTTTTCTCTCCCCAATTTCAATCTTGTCTCATCGCTGTAACTCCGCAACGTGCTCGGGAATGGAAGGTCAAGTCATGTGTCCTCCGAAACAGGACCCGCTAAACAGCTCTTCTTAACACCCGCCCGGAAGCCAGCCGCACCAATGTGTCTGAGGAAACACCATTCACCTGACGCCCGGCCCGCCACAAGGACTCGCTAGAGCACGATGAGCCAAGTAAAGCCATAATCCGGACGTCGCTGGGCCAATTGTGCGCCGCCCTATGGGACTCCCGATCACGGCCGGTTGTGATACAGCCAGGGATCGAACCTGGGTCTGTAGTGACACCTCAAGCACTGCAATGCAGTGCCTTAGACCGCTGTGCCACTCGGGAGGCCGAAATGTGTGTTTTTTTGCCAATTTTAACTGTATACTTGTTGTTTGTGTACATGGATTTTATAATGTTGTATATTTTTCCCCCAACACCGCTTAACATCAATTTCTATAGCAGATCCTCATGCCAAATTGAGTCAAAATCTATTTTGAAATCAACAAAGCATGAGAACACTTTGCCTTTGTCTTTGCCCCTAGGAGGGGTGCGTCACTTGAGTGCGTCACTTGAGTGGGTTGAGTCACTGACATGATCTTCCTGTCCGGGTTGGTGCCCCCCCTTGGTTTGTGCCGTGGCGGAAATCTTTGTGGGCTATACTCGGCCTTGTCTCAGGATGGTAAGTTGGTGGTTGAAGATATCCCTCTAGGGGTGTGGGGGCTATGCTTTGGCAATGTGGGTGGGGTATATATCCTTCCTGTTTGGCCCTGTCCGGGGGTATCATCGGATGGGGCCACAGTGTCTCCTGACCCCTCCTGTCTCAGCCTCCAGTATTTATGCTGCAGTAGTTTATGTGTCGGAGGGGCTAGGGTCAGTTTGTTATATCTGGAGTACTTCTCCTGTCTTATCCGGTGTCCTGTGTGAATTTAAGTATGCTCTCTCTAATTCTCTCTTTCTCTCTTTCTTTCTCTCTCTCGGAGGACCTGAGCCCTAGGACCATGCCTCAGGACTACCTGGCATGATGACTCCTTGCTGTCCCCAGTCCACCTGGCCGTGCTGCTGCTCCAGTTTCAACTGTTCTGCCTGCGGCTATGGAACCCTGACCCGTTCACCGGACGTGCTACCTGTCCCAGACCTGCTGTTTTCAACTCTCTAGAGACAGCATGAGCGGTAGAGATACTCTTAATGATCGGCTATGAAAAGCCAACTGACATTTACTCCTGAGGTGCTGACTTGCTGCACCCTTGACAACTACTGTGATTATTATTATTTGACCATGCTGGTCATTTATGAACATTTGAACATCTTGGCCATGTTCTGTTATAATCTCCACCCGGCACAGCCAGAAGAGAACTGGCCAACCCTCATAGCCTGGTTCCTCTCTAGTTTTCTTCCTAGGTTTTGGCCTTTCTAGGGAGTTTTTCCTAGCCACCGTGCTTCTACACCTGCATTGCTTGCTGTTTGGGGTTTTAGGCTGGGTTTCTGTACAGCACTTTGAGATATCAGCTGATGTAAGAAGGGCTATATAAATACATTTGATTTGATTTGTTTGTTTGTTTTTGTTTGTCAATTATGGTGTGCAGGGTGAATACATTGTCTCTCTCTCTCTCTCTCTCTCTCTCTCTCTCTCTCTCTCTCTCTCTCTCTCTCTATGGCTGGCTGTACTTTCTCTTTCCCTGCTGACTGAAGGGCTGCTAAGTGAGCTAAGGTATAATCTCATCCAATGGGTATGTGCTGCAGACACAGATATGATTCCCAAAGGGTTGAAACAGTGCAGAAGCTCAAAGACTGCCATTACAGCCTTCTAGCTCGTCTCGTCTCGTCTCTTCCTCAGCTCTATCCTTCTGCTCTATCCCACTCTTTTTAATGGAAAGGAAAAACTGCAGCTCCAAATGTCAGTACATCCCATTCCATTGACAAAATGACTTATTGGTCCCCTGCACACTTTGCTCTCCCCCCACATTCATCAAGCTCTCCTCCCAGCCTCCCTCCACCTCAAACTCCCCTGCCCTCGGCACCTCCTCTCCTCACCAGCCCGGCGCTCGCCTCCCTCTCCTTGCCTGGCTGTCACCCCTCCTCCCTCTCCAGTGACCTTGAGTTACAGATGGAGAGATGGTGGCTCCTTTAGTACAGCGATAGTAGTCCCCCCAAATTCACCCAGCTCTAGATATACA
This sequence comes from Salvelinus alpinus, assembly GCF_045679555.1. NCBI lineage: Eukaryota > Metazoa > Chordata > Actinopteri > Salmoniformes > Salmonidae > Salvelinus > Salvelinus alpinus. The sequence continues at coordinate 35,262,483 of NC_092090.1, forward strand.
GTGTATTTCACTTATGGGCAGCTGTGTCTAAGAGGAAATAGAAACCCTTTAAATCAAAACAGGGTTATACAGTCTCTCCCTGCATGGACATTTTTATTTCCCATTAAGCTCAAGTCAGAGATGAAATGTTGTTTTGTGGGATGAAGTCTATAGCTGCACAGCTATTGCAGCTCCAAAAGAAGGGCACTTCTACTGACAGCTGAAGGCTAAGATGACGTGATGTGACGGAGTGCAAAGACAAAAGTGTCTGTTGTGATCAGCCACCTTCACACAACAACAACATGGCTCTTGCCATGGAAACCAACCACGGTGACATCTCTGATAGCCACCCAGCCCCCGACACTCCCCCAGCCTTGGCAGTGACAAAGCCAGGGACACAGTCAGACAGAGATGATGCATGAAATTTTAATCAAATAAGCACTCAGTGAGAAGTGATAGGAATGGAAGGCAATCGTCCTGGCTGCTGTGAATTAATGAAGCCACCGCCTGGCTTCCTGCATGCCAACGTCCTGACTCGGCTCATCTCATCAGCAGTCTCTGTTCCTGGAGCCAACTCCATCTTTACTGTATGACGTCTCGTCTTGCAATCTCAAGCACAATCCCCACAGGGCCCCTGGTCCCACCCCACACCATGCCAACCCTCCTGTCCTTCAGCCCATCTCTGTCAGATCTGTGAGCCTGCCTGATTAGTCTTCAGTTCAGAGGCACGCATGCCCTCTTCTTGACCTTGAGAGCCATGCTAGAAACAGAGAAAGATGTCTTGACGAGTCTCAGCAAAGAAAGTTTGACTTTTCATTCCCTCTTATGGCTGGCGGTGTCACAGCTTGGAGGGAGAAAGTTGTACCTGGCTTCTTCTCTGCGCCAGCCCTGTCCAGAACTTCCATAGCAGACCACCTGAGGCTCTAGGTTATTTCTCTTGCCCCATCATCTGCCACTGCTACAGTGCCACCAGGCCCAATCCTCCCCTCCATACCTCCAACACCCAGATGGACCAGGCCTCTCAGGTACGGCCCTGACTGACACTCACTCCTCCTGCTTCTCTCCCTTTCTCTCTTTATCTCCCTAACCACCGGGCAGTAACATCACTATGTGCACCTTTCCTGCTGCACACAAAATTTACACCAAAAAAGTGTAACATTTCACCCAAGGCGGAGTTGGGCATTCCCATGGCAACCAGGTCCTGTGGTATAGGCAGGGAGATTAGGCCAAGCCTGACGCCATTTGCATACAAATTGCCCAGCTGGTACCTTGTCGTTATGACAACGGCACACAGCTCCCAGAATGCCTTTGGAAGTGAGACACAAAGGCAAAGCAGCCGACCAGCAGAGTCAGAGTCATTGATAAAAATGTATTTTTTTTCACAATGAGAATTGTTTTCGACAATGTTCTCATTTGAATCCAATCTCTAGGTATCTGTTTGACATTTAATTAAGATAGAGGATGAAAGTACACTGTGTAATAAATATGTGGAAAAAATATATAGATATATATTTATTTTTTGGCTTATTGGGATGTATTATTATCATATTATCATATAAAAAGTGATAATAGTCATAAATACATCAGCCTGAAATACAATAATGGTATAAGTTGCACAACAATTAGAAAACAAAATAAATGTTTCTCTCTAATCAGATGCTATGGCCATTTCCAAAAATGTCAACAATTGTATTTTCGGGTTGACACTTGTTTGATACCTGATGATGCTTTTGTAATGTAACACACAACAATAATCCATTTGAAATTCTCAGAGCTTTGCAGAATCCCTGAACTACACTTATAACATGTTGCCATCTAGTGGTCCGTTCTGGTAATTCATCTGTTTATCCGTTCTGGTAATGAATCTGTCATAACTGTTTAATGTTTAGCCCAGGGGCAACTGAGCTCTCTCATTTCCATAGTCATCCTAGCTCAGTATATGGACCAGCAGCTAAACAACTGTGCTTGGCTGTACTGTGTGTTCCTATGGGAGCTTGTGAACACTGCATAGTCTACTTCTTCACCCCAGTGGTCCCTGTGTGGCTCCAGTTTAACCATTGGCCTGTGTGCTGCTGTCAAGCCCTTGCAGGCGAATCAATACCTAATCACAGCCCCCTACCTCCTTCCTAATAGTTCCAGCTTCCCCGGGTTGACCTGCAGCGTTCTGGGACAGTGATTATGTGAGGGCAAAGTGAGTATGTCTCTACACATTAAACCGTTCAGTTCCCCATAATGCTAATGTTGCTGGAGCATTGCATTGAACTGTTCTGTTACAGATTGTCAGAGACAACCGGTACAAACCGCTTTGGCCTGGTTGTAAGAGACTTGTATCAGCAGCAGCATTACATGACTGTATGAACCTGTGGTGGTGCTCTGAGGGTTGTGTGTGTGTGTGTGTGTGTGTGTGTGTGTGTGTGTGTGTGTGTGTGTGTGTGTGTGTGTGTGTGTGTGTGTGTGTGTGTGTGTGTGTGTGTGTGTGTGTGTGTGTGTGTGTGTGTGTGTGTGTGTGTGTGTGTGTGTGTGTGTGTGCTCATATGTGTGTGTGCGTGTATGCTTACGCATATGTATGAGTGTGTGTGTGTGATACACCCGCCTCTCGAGGGGCAGCAGAGTGGAGAGCTGGCATTCCCAGCCTCTCCAGCATATAAATGCAGCAGCTCTCCAGGGTGAAGCTACCAGCTCTGTGGACACGCTGTGGAGCTCCACTACATCTGACTACCCAGCACTCCACAAGGTCACAACTGCTCTCCCCAGCTCTGACCCAAGGCTACCATCTGTTCAACATGGCGACCCGGTGGGGACTCTGCGGTGCGGGGAAGATCAGCCACGATTTCAGTGTGGCCATGAAAACCCTCCCTCCTGGAGACCACCAGGTACCCCACTCCACTCCACCCAAACAAACAAACACATTCTATTGTGATTCACATGCTGGATGTCTCTCTTCCTCCTGCCTTTCTCTCTCTCTCCGTCGGCACTGACAGCTTGCCTAGAAGTGATGAATGTCTGTGTGTTTTCCCCTCTCGTTCCAGATAGTGGCAGTGGCTGCGAGGAGTCTGGAGCGTGCCCGGGAGTTTGCCAAGAAGCACAGCATCCCCAAGGCCTATGGGAGCTATGAAGAGCTGGCCAACGACCCAGAGATTGGTGGGTTAACAGCCTCAGAGGGTCTGTCTGTGCAGCCACAGATAATGGCTTAATGACGTAACTGTTTGAAAATCAGCCTCCAGTCTGTGTACTGTGTGACTGTCCCTGCAGACATGGTGTACCTGGGCGTGCTGCACACGGAGCACTGGCGCCTGGGCCTGCTGGTACTCCAGGCAGGGAAGAACATGCTGTGTGAGAAGCCCTTCGCCATGAACTCCAGGGAGGTGGGGGACCTCATTGCTGCCTCCAAGAAGTTCAATGTTTTTCTCATGGAGGTGTGGGGAAGGCTCAATGAGAGTTGGGGTTTCCATAAATGTGTCTCTGTCTGTTAACATGATTTATTGCTTGATTCTCACCATTTGTACTGTTGTCACATTGTTGTAGCAAATATCAGACCTGGGCTCAAATACTATTTCAAATATCTAAATTACTTTCACACACTGTACATGCAAAGTAAGTATTCAGATATCTTTTATTTGAAAAGACAAGTAGCTAAGTATTTGGAAATACACTTGCAAAGTTTTTGAAAATACTCAAATACACTCCTATACATTTAACCCAGGTATTTGAATATATTATTTGAAAAGGGTATTTGAAAATACTATCAAATACAATTTGGTAGACTATTTGGTGTTAACAAATAACCACTGAAATATTCAAATAAAAGTACTTGTTTTGGGCTGTGGATTTGTAAATACTCCAAATACACAGAAAAAAGTATTTTAAATACCATATCCTCAAATACACATATATTTGAACCAAGGTCTGGCAAATATATGGCCGGATTTTGTTGATAATATGAGGGCTGTTGTAGAAATGACCAAGTTGAGGTATAGAAAGGAACTGTCGGTCTCTCTCTGTCCTCTCCCAGGCCATCTGGTCCCGTTGTTTCCCACTGCACAGGGAGGTTCGCAGGCTGCTGGCTGAGGACGCCATCGGCGACGTAAAGCTGGTGAAGGCCTCTTTTGGCTCCCCTCAGCTTCACATCCCCCGCTCGGTGGAGAAGGAGCTGGGAGGAGGCGCTCTGCTGGACATTGGGGTCTACACCTTGCAGTTTGTGCTGATGGTGTTCAACGGGGAGAGGCCAGAGTCCATCCATGCCACTGGAGTTCTTCTCAACTCAGGTATTAATCTTGGCACCTACATGTAGTACCAAATATCCTGTCCGTGCTGGCCCGCTAACAATCTATCACAAGATACTACTCACTGGTCATGTAAGCCAAGTACCGGTCAAGTAAACCAGAGAGGGTGGGACGGGGACAATGAGTTTGGAATTGGGCACAACCCAAGGATCAGATTAGCATTGGGGTCAGTATTAACTAGGCCTACGACAATAATTCATTACTTATTGAAGTGTAAAGGGCTAACTTTCTGTTTGACTTGTTGATGTTTGACAGGAGTGGATGAGTCCATGGTGGTGGTGATGAAGTTTCCCAGGAACAGGCTGGCTTGCTGTTTCTTCTCCATCGCTGTTACACTGCCTAACGACGCCACCATCAGCGGAACAAAGGGCACCATCAGGGTATGTTGCTACTGAATCAACCTTTAAACTGCCCAGTCTGTTTTATCTTCATTTAGGGGAAATGTAATATAGCGATGAAAGAGCCAACAAATGTTAAACAATGTCTGATCTACAGTATGTCCCTGATTGAGACTTCATTGAGATGTATTATTTATTAATGCATATACTGATAAGTATACACATAAAACATAATGGCTGTTTCATGTCCTCTCAGGTTCTAGGTCCCATGCATTGTCCCACCACACTGGAGGTGAATGGGAAGACGACACAGTACCCCCTGCCTGAGCCCTCCTTACCTCTGAACTTCACTAACAGCACTGGGCTGCGCTACGAGGCTGAGGAAGTCAGGCAGTGCCTGCTCAAAGGTATGGTGGCTCGCAAGGTCTTACCAGAGAAAAACACGATTTCTCTGTTCTAAGATGAGTGTTTGTTTGAACAGATATACAACAACAATTCAATTGCAATGCTGTTGGTAGATCCTAGAAAATAAACAGTAAAAACAGTCAAATAAACAATAACATAGTTGTTATACATGCTGCTTCCAACCTGAACCTTTACTTACAATACAGTCAGTCAATTTCTGCTTACAATAGAGTCAGTCAATTTCTCCTTCTCTTCCGCAGGACTGAAGGAGAGCCCCAGAATGCCCCTGTCTGAGTCGGCCCTGCTCACTGAGGTTATGGATGAGTGCAGGAAACAAGTGGGAGTGGTCTTCAACCAGGACCGCCAATAACCACCCCTCACTCGCCACTCGACCATGGTCCATCTGACCTGTGCCACAGGGCCTGGACATGGACAGAGCTGTTTGAGGCAGGAGGGAGGGATTAATCCCTGAGTGTATATGATCCCCTCATGACTTAGCCCTAAACAGCTTGCACCTGATGAGAGACACATTTGAACACGATGACGATAAAGACAAGGAAGCCTGAGTTGATTAGTAGGCTACTGTGAGCTGCTAAGACTGACAGGTTAAATTAAGAGTACCAAAGTCTGTCACAGTGAAGTGTATGATTGATGGGTTCAATAAAGGACACTGATTGTAATGGTGAGGTTTATTTCATGAGGTGACAAGGTCATCCTAAGAGGGTGACCATCAGTCAGAATACATTCGAAATTGGAGAAAAAACGAATTGTCATAGACACATTGTCGGACCCCCAAATTGAAAACTATTGTCTGAATAAACAATGACCAATGACTTTGCTACCCAAGGTCATGGGTGGAAAAAAGGCCTGATGAGTCAGCAAGTTTAGATATGGCACATTTGACAACATCAGCTACCATGGCCAGATTTTAGGTTTCAGTACACCAAGCAGCACATGGGGAAATAATGTAATCTAAAAGTAATTCAAATATTTTATATTAAAGATTTGAAGTGTTGTAGGCCTAATGCAAAATATGAACATCATTTATTCATTAAACACAATAAAAATCAGCACCAAACCTCGGTCTGTTATGGGTGTAAAATGGCACGTTGATGCCATCTGTTGGTAAATGTACGTTACTGCAGCACCAGTGTTTTATAACGTGTGTGCTTGATATACCCGGATGTATTTGTAATATTCCGAACACGACTGGTTGGTTACTCGCGTCAATGACGCTGCCTCGAGACAGTGTCTGTCTCCACCTGCTGGCTAATAGTTACATGTTTTCTACGCCAATATGGCAACCAGGTGGGGAATCTGTAGCGCCGGGAAAATCAGCCATGATTTTACAGTGGCACTGAAAACCCTCCCTCCCGGAGACCATCAGGTACTTGTACCCGTTTACAGTAGACAGTGACACCCACCACCACAGACTTTATTGTGGTCGTGTTCAAGCCTCAGTTTGCTATCGTCGGCGTTCAGTTTCAAATGGACGTGAATGATCTGAACTGTTGTATGCGTTGTTTGTTGGCAACCTTGTACTTTACGAAGTTTTTGGAACAGATTCCTGTTGGAACGTTCAACAAATTATACCCACCCGTTTTATGATCAGAAATCAGAAGGTTGTACCGCACCCATGTAGTTAACTTTAAGTAGATTGTAACAGTTACAATGTGGCCTATTGTAATGAATTTTTCGAGTTGCTGACATTACATTCTCGTTTAATGCCACACGGTATTCTCTGCACAAATGAATGATTTACCGTAAAACTCGAACTAAATGAGCATGAGGGAAATGTAATATAGAAATGTGAAAGTGGCTTATTTAAAAGTGCCACGGGCTACAAACATGTTGCAAATGTAAAGTGATGAATGAATGAAAAAGCCCACCTTTGGTCTTCCCTAGATTGTTGCTGTGGCAGCGCGGAAACTACAGGACGCTCAGGAGTTTGCAAAGAAGCACAGCATCCCTCAAGCCTATGGCAGCTACGAGGAACTGGCCAGAGATCCAGAGATTGGTCAGTGTCTTGTCTCAAACATAATCTAGCCGTCACCTCAGGTGCTTAATGTCCCTCTCTGCGTGTGTAATATGCGCCAGAACAGTGTTTATTAGTGCATTTTATTATGGCATTGTTCTAAACGGCCTCATGTCCAGTAATAAAATGTATTCCTCTTCTAATTCTTTCAAATGTATCCTTAATCCTGTCTCCTCATTGTCACTGTGTGTGGGTAGAGGTGGTATATGTGGGCACCATCCACCCATACCACCTGCCAGTTGGCATGCTCTTCATGAAGGCCCAGAAGAATGTGCTGTGTGAGAAGCCTATAGCCATGAACCTCAGAGAGGTGCAAGAGCTGGTGGCCTCTGCTAAGATGAACAACGTGTTTCTCATGGAGGTAATACGGACTGTTACACCTGTGTCATTATGACCACGTCACATACCCAGCCAGTGTTTCAACAGCACGCAGGTGAAGGCAGCCCCGTGTGACTGTGTTAAAAATAATACTTTATTCATCTTTGCTCATGTATATGTGTTTAACCATAGTGCTCTCCCTCCTCCTCCCTTGATGCTCCAGGCAGTGTGGACCCGCTTCTTCCCAGCCTCTCTGGAGATTGAGCGCCTGCTGTCTCGGGGGGAGGTGGGTGAGGTGAAGATGGTAAAGGCAGACTTTGGGGTGCCCCTCATGCACGTGCCCAGAGCGGTGGAGAAGGAGCTGGGAGGAGGGGCGCTGCTGGACATCGGCATCTACTGCCTGCAGTTTATATGCATGGTGTACAATGGAGAGAAGCCTGAGTGCATCCAAGCCACCGGTGTTTGTCTGGACACAGGTAGCGATACAGCGATGGGACATTTAGGAAGGAATACTAGTTGTAGATATTGGGGGTACTAGTGGTCTACCTATTGGGGATATCCTACTAGTCTTTTACCTATTGGGGATATATTACTAGTGCTTTACCTATTGGGGATATATTACTAGTGCTTTACCTATTGGGGATATCCTGCTAGTCCTTTACCTATTGGGGATATCCTACTAGTCCTTTACCTATTGGGGATATCCTACTAGTCCTTTACCTATTGGGGATATATTACTAGTGCTTTACCTATTGGGGATATCCTACTAGTCCTTTACCTATTGGGGATATCCTACTAGTCCTTTACCTATTGGGGATATCCTACTAGTCCTTTACCTATTGGGGATATCCTACTAGTCCTTTACCTATTGGGGATATATTACTAGTGCTTTACCTATTGGGGATATATTACTAGTGCTTTACCTATTGGGGATATCCTACTAGTCTTTTACCTATTGGGGATATCCTACTAGTGCTTTACCTATTGGGGATATCCTACTAGTCTTTTACCTATTGGCGATATATTACTAGTGCTTTACCTATTGGGGATATCCTACTAGTCTTTTACTTATTGGGGATATATTACTAGTGCTTTACCTATTGGGGATATATTACTAGTGCTTTACCTATTGGGGATATATTACTAGTGCTTTACTTATTGGGGATATCCTACTAGTGCTTTACCTATTGGGGATATCCTACTAGTCTTTTACCTATTGGGGATATCCTACTAGTGCTTTACCTATTGGGGATATCCTACTAGTCTTTTACCTATTGGGGATATATTACTAGTGCTTTACCTATTGGGGATATATTACTAGTGCTTTACCTATTGGGGATAGCCTACTAGTCCTTTACCTATTGGGGATATATTACTAGTGCTTTACCTATTGGGGATATATTACTAGTGCTTTACCTATTGGGGATATATTACTAGTGCTTTACCTATTGGGGATATCCTACTAGTGCTTTACCTATTGGGGATATATTACTAGTGCTTTACCTATTGGGGATATATTACTAGTGCTTTACCTATTGGGGATAGCCTAGTACCGCAGCTAGAAATTGTAGAGAACACTAAGGTCATATCTTTACAGTGAGGGAAAAAAGTATTTGATCCCCTGCTGATTTTGTACGTTTGCCCACTGACAAAGAAATTATCAGTCTATAATTTTAATGGTAGGTTTATTTGAACAGTGAGAGACAGAATAACAACAAAAATATCCAGAAAAATGCATGTCAAAAATGTTATAAATTGATTTGCATTTTAATGAGGGAAATAAGTATTTGACCCCTTCTCAATCAAAAAGATTTCTGGCTCCCAGGTGTCTTTCATACAGGTAACGAACGGAGACTAGGAGCACACTCTTTAAGGGAGTGCTCCTAATCTCAGTTTCTTACCTGTATAAAAGATACCTGTCCACAGAAGCAATCAATCAATCAGATTCCAAACTCTCCACCATGGCCAAGACCAAAGAGCTCTCCAAGGATGTCAGGGACAAGATTGTAGACCTACACAAGGCTGGAATGGGCTACAAGACCATTGCCAAGCAGCTTGGTGAGAAGGTGACAACAGTTTCTGTGATTATTCGCAAATGGAAGAAACACAAAAGAACTGTCAATCTCCCTCAGCCTGGGGCTCCATGCAAGATCTCACCTCGTGGAGTTGCAATGATCATGAGAACGGTGAGGAATCAGCCCAGAACTACACAGGAGGATCTTGTCAATGATCTCAAGGCAGCTGGGACCATAGTCATCAAGAAAACAATTGGTAACACACTATGCCGTGAAGGACTGAAATCCTGCAGCGCCCGCAAGGTCCCCCTGCTCAAGAAAGCACATATACATGCCCGTCTGAAGTTTGCCAATGAACATCTGAATGATTCAGAGGACAACTGGGTGAACGTGTTGTGGTCAGATGAGACCAAAATGGAGTTCTTTGGCATCAACCCAACTTGCCGTGTTTGGAGGAGGAGGAATGCTGCCTATGACCCCAAGAAACCATCCCCACCGTCAAACATGGAGGTGGAAACATTATGCTTTGGGGGTGTTTTTCTGCTAAAGGGACAGGACAACTTCACCGCATCAAAGGGACGATGGACGGGGCCATGTACCGTCAAATCTTGGGTGAAAACCTCCTTCCCTCAGCCAGGGTATTGAAAATGGGTCGTAGATGGGTATTCCAGCATGACAATGACCCAAAACACACGGCCAAGGCAACAAAGGAGTGGCTCAAGAAGAAGCACATTAAGGTCCTGGAGTGGCCTAGCCAGTCTCCAGACCTTAATCCCATAGAAAATCTGTGGAGGGAGCTGAAGGTTCGAGTTGCCAAACGTCAGCCTCGAAACCTTAATGACTTGAAGAAGATCTGCAAAGAGGAGTGGGACAAAATCCCTCCTGAGATGTGTGCAAACCTGGTGGCCAACTACAAGAAACGTCTGACCTCTGTGATTGCCAACAAGGGTTTTGCCACCAAGTACTAAGTCATGTTTTGCAGAGGGGTCAAATACTTATTTCCCTCATTAAAATGCAAATCAATTCATAACATTTTTGACATGCGTTTTTCTGGATTTTTTTGTTGATATTCTGTCTCTCACTGTTCAAATAAACCTACCATTAAAATTATAGACTGATCATTTCTTTGTCAGTGGGCAAACGTACAAAATCAGCAGGGGATCAAATACTTTTTTCCCTCACTGTATATTCCTCCACTTTTTTTATTTTAATTTTTGTGTCAACTCCCTGCTTCTGATATATATTCTTGTGGTATCAGTATTAGTCTCTTCCCTGTTGTTTTTAAACATAAAAAAATGTACCTTTTATTTAACTAGTCAAGTCAGTTAAAATGAAATTCTTATTTACAATGACGGTCTACACTCTGTGGTCTGTTCTGTTGCCCTCTTTGGGTTCACTCAGAGGTCATTCCATTGCCACTGAGGTTTAAATTACAACGGTCTTCTTTACAACCGTTTAGCTTGAAGTTTACAATGGTTAGCTTGTAAAAGTTGTGCAACAGCTGTTTTAGTATTACCTACTGAATCTGTAAATTCTGTAATTTTTAACCAGGGAGAGGGCGTATGCCAGTCTTTCTAGTTTTTCTTAGATTAGGCTTCACTCTCACCTCTTATCACTTTTACTGTAGGAAAATATTTCGTAGTGCTCTTCAGGTAGTCCAAACGTGGAATGTTAATTATTCCCTGCAACGACAGTGCTACTAAGCAAGTGCATGTTCCATACAATGCAGTGCTGTAGACCAGTGTTCACTCTAGTTTGAATGGACAATATGGTCTGTGGAAATGACATGATGGAAGGACAACTGAAATGTTAGAGGGAGGGAAAGTGTATCAATATGTGTTGAACATGTTAACAGGTGTATTTCTTTATCAGCCATGTCATTGTGTTTGTGCTAGGTGTGGATGAAGGCATGGTGGTCACCCTGAAGTTCCCTAGGAATAGATTGGCAGTGTTCACCTGCTCTATTGCTGTGGAGCTTTCCAACGACGCTGTTATCGTTGGCACTAAGGGAACCATCAGGGTAGGTTCTACGAGTGGCACACTCCTCCAAAAACACATTTGATACGTTGAATCAATGTCACATCATAGCTAATTCAAACCGCCTACTAATCATAAGTCTAATTATACAGTATGTATTCTAATGGTGGTGTACACTGTATGTGTTAATTCACCTAGGTTCCTGAGCACATGTGGTGTCCTACCTCCCTGGTGGTGAATGGGAAGGAGATTCAATACCCTCTGCCTGAGCCCTACCTGCCCCTCAACTTCATCAACAGCACTGGGATGCGCTATGAGGCAGAGGAGGTGCGCCAGTGCCTGCTCAAAGGTACACTGATGAGACCATAGATATAACATTGTTTTTTCTTTAGCAACTATTCCCCATGTATGTGTGCGACATGGATTGCCTTTCAACTAGCTCCCCGCCTCCCCTAAATGTTGAAGCAGTTACAGACCCAAGTCTTGTTTACTCAGTATGAATTCACAACAAGATGGCAGCAAACCATCTGAACTGCCCTCAACATGTAACTGACATTCAGCTAGCTCAAGACTTCTGTAATGTTTCCTGAGACTACTCCACAGACAAAACAAACCACTGGCAAATTCAACAATGGGCCTTTTCATGAAATAATACAAATATATATTTGTGTGGAGAAACAATATTTGTGAGATGATTTGCATACTGCCCCAACAGATCCAGAGATGGCGCAATCTCTATTGCACTCCACACTACCCTTTCCCACCTGGACAAAATAAACACTTATGAGAATGCTGTTCAATGACTACAGTTCAGAGTTCAACACCATAGTGCCATCTAAGTTCATCACTAAGCTAAGGAGCTTGGGACTATACACCTCCCTCTGCAACTGGATCCAGGACTTCCTGACCCCGGGTGGTAAGGGTAGGCATCCTGTATTCCCTGTTCACCCACGACAGCGTGGCCGCGCACAACTCCATTAAATTTGCCGTCGACGCGACGTTGGTAGACCTGATCACCGATGAGCAGTGTGGTGCCAGGACAACAAACTTTCCCTCAATGTGGGCAAGTCAAAGGAGCGTATCTTGGACTATAGGAAACGGGGGGGGGGTCTAATACATCCCCATTCACATCAATGGAGCGGGATGAGAGCTTCAAGTTCCCCATTGTCCAAATCGCTAAGGACCTATTATGGTCCAAACACACCACCACCACGGCAGTGCATGTGACCAGTAACATTTTATTTGATGTGTTTCTCAGAAAACAGTTGTACCTTCAGTGCAGAGGTCTTCTGATGTAAGCTCTGCCTAATGGTTCCTGGCAACGTGATTGTCTGACAGAATTACGTAGTCTATGCAATCTCCGGTGATTCTCTTGTGTCCTGTAGGCCTAAAGGAGAGCCCCAGGATGTCCCAGGCAGACTCTCTACTCCTGGCTGACGTGATGGATGAGGCACGCAGGCAGGTGGGGGTGGTTTACAGCCAGGACTGCCAGTGACCAGACCTTTGTTTAATAAAATGATCCACTTAAAATTGTCTTTGTCATCAGAACACTTAATTGACTTTCCCTAATATCATGGAGTCCTGAAGTAATAAGACCACATTAAGAAAATGAACTGAGGCACATTTGGGGTGTAAATGTAATGTTAACAGTTCGTCAGTGGTGAGTAGCTCCAAGCCAGTCCGAGATGGCACGTACACAATCCAGTCTGTCTGACCTTATGAACCCAGTTAAGACTACTGATATACAAACATGACAGGAACAAGACAGGTGCTCATCTCTTTTAATGATTAAAATCATCGTGAAGGACAACTCATTACACCAGTTAACATTGTATTACCCTTAACATGTTACACCCTACCCTCACAATCAAAGAAGCAGATGGACATTTAGACACACACTAGGTCACCGACAGACAGGAGCAAGAGGAAAGAAGAGGTTGAGGGGGGTCCAACTCATTCCTTTATCCCCCCACAGTGCCCTCAAAGTACTGAATTCATACATCATTCATTTGAGAGAACCATGTAGCAGCTTACATACATACAGTGGTTCTTAAGTGCCAACTTAGTTATGACCAAAATGTAAGGGCTTTCTAAGAATACTTAAACACAAAAAAAGTAACTTGTCAAACTATTATAGGATTTCTCTATGGTTATACATAGTATTGGATGCCCAGAATCTAAAGTCAAGTAAAATACAGAATAACATTGTCTACAGTAGATTGGGAGTGCAGAGAAAGTATACAGAACACAATGTAAATACAGACAGCACAACAAGGGGCTATGTTTGGGGAAGAGTTTAACTGTGACAGGGCCTTAAAGAGCTGTTCACGTCGGGTTGCCACCATTTTGTTCACGTTATAGGAATTGGAGTGTGTGTTTTTTGTTACAAGTTACAGTATAGCAGGCTCTCTTAAGGTGTGCCCAACCTGCCTCTCAAAACAGAGGTGCCCGGGACACACAGACCGACAGGTTGTAGCTCTTTCAGTCTGGTTTGAATGTAAGAGTCATACATGGTTTTGTTTGTGTGAATAAATACAGCTGTTTCTGGTGTGCGCGTACAGATACCCTGGAGACGAACAGAGAACACCTACGTGAGGGGAACCCTGGAGTGGATTGTAGTGGGGAGATTTCCTATTGGTCGAGTCACTATCACTGGCCTGTTCTTGGAGAGGAAGAAAAGGCCAGGTGTTTGTTGTGGGCTGTATAAGTCTGTCTGAGCCCTGGTGTTGGGACAGGGAGCGGTGAGCAGAGGGACAAGGAGGGCAAGACAGTGGAGGGGTGAGAAGGGGAAAGGAGGGTAGTCATAATTTAAGGAACCACGACCACACGCATGGTGTTGGTATAGCCAGAGCCTGGGCGCCAACCGGTCAGGACGATCACCACATCTCCCTCCTTGAAGAACCCTCGCTCCTTGCCTGGAAAACAAAGAGCACAGTTGTCAACACCATACTCCTACTAGTGTTGTCACCATACCAGGATTTTGACTAAGATACCAGGTTTAGTATTGCGATAAAATGGCAAAAAAAGAAGAAATCTATAAAGATGATCCAAAGTCAAAGACTAGCACTTGATCCAGACAAACTAGTCTACTACACTGATCTGGCAAATCTCTGGGCATCTTGAGTTCAAGATTACATTTGGAATGTTTAAACATTTGTCAATTTATTTGAGATTGATTGTATAATTGATTCATACATGACTATTTGACTTTGGTGAAAACAATCCAACTACTTAAAACATGACAGTAGTCATTTATTTGAATAGTAGGTCTTGATAAACGGTAAATCAAGATGTAGCCTCGGCCTGCTCACTGGATGCTTTGAGTTGAGCTTCTGGCCGATTTCAGTTTGTCACCTGGGGCTACAATCCGCTTCCCTGTGGGACTTATTTTACTGAACAACATTTGCATAGAAGTAGTAATCTTTTAAAAAGGTGCAAGCTGTTTCTAAGACAGTCATTCATAAGGCACCTGCAGTCAGTTCGGCGAGGGAGAGACGATTAACCCAGTGAATGTTTTTGTTGACAATCAGATTCAAAAAAAAATGTTATGCATATGATCACAAACAAAGGTTCTAGGGTAGTGAATTGATTTTAACTTAAGCTGTAAACTAGCATGGAAAGTTAGTATCGGAGTGCATTCCCTTTCAAGATAATTCGATACATGGGCTCCGATACATTGTAGTTTGAAACTATTCTGTGCGATTTGGTTTGATTCGAGGAACGCATCGATGCGGTGTGATACGACACCAACATTTGTTGCGTAAACACATTCATTTTCCATTCTAAATTAAAATCTGCTGCTAATGGAGCTCATGAGCTGAACCTGTCAGAGTTGACTCAAATGCATGCAGTGAAAAACAAAATCAAGAAATTAAACAAAAAACTGAATTTGGGAGAAGCTTTATAGGCCCCCCCCTTTGAGCGGTTTATTAACCATTATAAACTAGGTGGTTCGAGCCCTGAATGCTGAT
Source organism: Salvelinus alpinus (assembly GCF_045679555.1). Lineage (NCBI taxonomy): Eukaryota > Metazoa > Chordata > Actinopteri > Salmoniformes > Salmonidae > Salvelinus > Salvelinus alpinus. The sequence goes on from NC_092090.1 coordinate 35,277,804, forward strand.
TGGCTGACAGCCGTATAACCACGTGTATGACCGAACAAAGGGTGCTCTAATTACATTGGAAACCAGTTTATAATAGCAATAAGGCACCTCAGGGGTTTGTGATAAATGGTCAATATACCACGGCTAAGGGCTGTGTCCACTCCGCGGTGCGTCGTGCGTAAGAACAGCCCTGTGGTATATTGGCCATTACCTCATCTCCTCGTGCCTTATTGCTTAACTATTTTACCAGGTATATTGACAGAACAGTGTAATATTTTCTCTTGTACACTAATGACATGGAAGAGTTGCAGGGGAGAGAAGAAGTGTGCCTATTTGAAACCTAGGATTCTTTTATTGTTTTTTAAGTAGCTCATGACACAAAGAGGTTGTAGACCCCTGGTTTAGACCGTTTGGAGTGAGCTTTTATTCTGGTGAACACTAAAATACCATAAATATCCAGGAGATCATCTTACAGCTCATGAAAAGATCTTTGTAATGGCTGTGGACTCTCACCCATTTCCATGGCGAAGTTGACCCTGAGGTCGACGTCCTCGGCCCAGACGTCGTGGGCAGGCTTGTTGTAGAGGACGGGGAAGATCCCGCGATACAGGTGGGCCTGGCGGGCGGTCTGGCCGTTACGGGTCACAGCAATGATGGGGGCGCGGGGCCTGTACCTGGAGATCAGGTGGGCTGACCTGCACACAGACAACACAGCTCAGACTGTCAGCCAAGGACACACCCAAGGCCTGCTGCCATTCCCATTTCAGATACTGGCAATATGGCTTGAACAAAGCCTACACAAATCTATAAAAAAAGGGGGTAGATTTCTGAAACTTCTAATTAAAATGTATTTCTGAAATATTAGGAAACTAATGATTTGATTAGTAGAGGACCTACTATAGTAAAATAAATGTTTGCGTAAACCTATAGTGTGCATTGATGTAATTCAAATGATCTCCCATTGACATGCCAAGTCTAAGGATGTGTCTCATTGTGAACATTAAACAAGCCAGTCAACATTTCATCCTGTTGGTTCTGTTGGGGTTACAAAGACAGTCACTCTAGATTGGTCAAAGTCAGCACAATGAGAGTTACAAATATTAGGAAAATGTCAAGGTTGAGCAGTCAAATGGGTCGGTTGATGTGAGGGTGAACACAATTGAATGACTCCTGCAGTGTTTTGGCAATACAGCCGCAGAAATCTATACCCTGAAACTGTATGGCTCTACCAATGTAGGTGTACCCAATAATGTTGAGGACTCTTAAAACGAATAATACAAATGTTCTTATTGTATTTATTATCTACAGATCTGTCTCTACAGTGGCCTCTGTCTGTGCAACCCATAATACTCCCCTACCACCCTTCTACAGCTGACATTACTGTCTCCACCCACACAGAGGGGTGACATCTATCTGGGACCATGCAACCGTTCCCCACCAATCTAAAGTAGGGGAATAGGATGTTAAGGGTCAGAGTTGCATGTTCTGTGAGTCCCTTACCTGCTGCTGCCTGTCCCTCTCCTCCCTGCCTTCCGCTTACCCGCCTGTCCCTCTCCTCCCTGCCTTCCTCTTACCTGCTGCTGCCTGTCCCTCTCCTCCCTGCCTTCCTCTTACCTGCTGCTGCCTGTCCCTCTCCTCCCTGCCTTCCGCTTACCCGCCTGTCCCTCTCCTCCCTGCCTTCCTCTTACCTGCTGCTGCCTGTCCCTCTCCTCCCTGCCTTCCTCTTACCTGCTGCTGCCTGTCCCTCTCCTCCCTGCCTTCCTCTTACCCGCATGTCCCTCTCCTCCCTGCCTTCCGCTTACCTCCTGCCCCTCTCCTCCCTGCCTTCCGCTTACCCGCCTGTCCCTCTCCTCCCTTCCTCTTACCTGCTGCTGCCTGTCTTCCTCTTACCCGCATGTCCCTCTCCTCCCTGCCTTCCGCTTACCTCCTGCTGCCTGTCCCTCTCCTCCCTGCCTTCCTCTTACCCGCCTGTCCCTCTCCTCCCTGCCTTCCGCTTACCTCCTGCTGCCTGTCCCTCTCCTCCCTGCCTTCCTCTTACCCGCATGTCCCTCTCCTCCCTGCCTTCCTCTTACCTGCTGCTGCCTGTCCCTCTCCTCCCTCTTACCTGCCGGTCTTTGTGAGTACGACGAGGGCGCTAGCACAGCACTTGAATGAGGATTCCACTGCGCCACAGGCCACGGCCTCAGAGGGGTCCCGGGTCAGGTGGGTGGTGCGTCGCAGCTCCTCAAACAGCTGTCTGTGAAAGGTGGCTGCCTCAGCCTCCCGAGCAATCTGAGTGTGAGGGTGTGCCCGAGGCATGGGGGTTACACTCAGTCACACCACCACGAGGCATGCCTCGCACCTGAGAGGCATGGCAAACGCTTATCTAGTCCTGGTCCATTTCATTTACGGAGTTAGGTGGATGTAACGGCTGTCAATCAGAGGCACTACCAGATATATAGCCTATTCTTATAATGGATTCAACTTTTAGTGGTCTCCAGTTTGTTGTGACCGTAAAGACCTGTAAACGTGTGCCATGCCCTTTCATTCAGTACCTGTCTCTCCCTACTCTGGCTTCTCACAAACCTCCTGAGTCGCCCTCCAAACAGCCGTGCTACAGCCACCTGCCTACCTTCCAGAGTTAGTGAGCACAATGAACGCAGAGGACAAGATCTTAAAGGACGCCTCCACGGCGCCGATGGCGATAGCCTCGGCCGGGTCGGTGGAGTGTGGTGCGGCACGCCGCAGGTCCTCGAACACCTGCCGATGAAACATGGCTGCCTCTGCCTCGCGAGCGATCTGGCACAGGCGAGGGCAAGATGTAGCAGACAGACAGGAAGAACACCAGACAGATAAGGAAAAGGTGATAGGAGGAGACGAGATAGAGGGAGGGTAGGAAGTTAAGGTGAAAGGAATAGGATGAGGAGATGGAGAGGTATGCAGAGGGAAAGGGCAGAAATGTAGGTTTAGTCAGAGTGCAGTTTAGTGAGACAAGAACAAAACATTCATGTTAAAACACATCCAATGGGCCACCGCAGCCAGTCCATTTAGCTAACACATCACAGCATTATAAAAACACTAAACTACTTTTATGATCCTATGGTAATTCTATAGTTAGTATCGGAATATAAATTCTACATACCACCCACTGACTTTGCTCATTCAAACTAGTTAGCTGTGAAGAGGTTTTATGAGATGGGCAGGTGACTATAGCCAACTGGTGTTATAACACGCACGTCTTGCACAGTCACACACGAAGAGACAGTCAAACAGGAAATGAGAGGAATAAGAAACATTTTCCAAAGTCCAATAAAAAACTAAACAGAGGGAAAACATTCAAAGACCGTAAAATAGAAGCTGTTAAGAGGCAGAGTTAGTCTGAGCGTAACGTCAGCCCTTGTGTAAGACAGTGCCTTCAGTTACCTCACAATGCATTCTTAAGAGGTGAAAACATGTTAAAGCGTGAAGGACTTGGTGCTGCAGTGAACTCATAGGCAGCTGCTCAAGGACTGCTGAGTCACTCCTGCCTGCATCCAGAGAGGAGTGCAGCAGCGGAACTAGAGTCAGCTGTTAAAGGCCTGAGTAGAAGAAAATGAGGGCAGCGTCAGTCACATTCTCCACCCATGTCCTACACTCTGCACTATTAAAACCTAGTGAGCAACCATTCTATGGATCATTATGAGTCAATATAATACCAGCTGAATCCAGACTGCTTTTGCTGACCCTGACAAACATCACATGACATAAAACATGAACAAATAAAAAAGTGGAAATGAGTGTTTTGACTTCCATCAGCAACATGACTTCCAGTAGCTCTGACCCTGCTGTTGATAGGTCAGGACTAGTGGTAGTCGAGGGCTGATGAGCCAGACTTAAGGACAGTACTGGAGGCTAACTGTAGGGGGCACTGTCTCACCATGTGCTGTGTGCGGACAGCCTCCAGGGGGTAGTCTCCCTTGGCGGTCTCTCCACTCAGCATGATGCAGTCAGCTCCATCCAGCACGGCGTTGGCCACGTCACTGCCCTCGGCACGGGTGGGCCTGGGCTTCTTGATCATGCTCTCTAACATCTGTGGGCAGGACAGGGGTTCACAATGTCAGGCTACCAACAGTGTAATAACACGCACAACCTTTCACATCACAACAAACTGTAGCATCCCTGTGGAAATAGAAGTGTCTCTCGTTCATATATATTTTAAAAAAAGCTGTCGTCACAAGTAAACTGACCTGTGTGGCGCAGGTGATTGGCTTGCCGGCTCTGTTGCAGCGGCCAATCATCATCTTCTGGGCCAGGAACACCTTCTCTGTGGGGATCTCAATTCCCAGGTCTCCACGGGCAACCATGATGCCATCACTGGCTTCCATGATTTCATCAAACCTGCACAGGGGACGGGAATGTTTGTGAATGTAAATTTAGTGCTGGAACGTAAAGATTTTGCGCACTGGCCAGTCGAGCACAATTTCTACCAGCCAAGGGTCCAAAATCAGCTTGCATTTCTGTGCATTTAATGCCATCACACAGACCTGCGCACTCCCTCGTGGTTCTCCAGCTTGCTGATGATCTTGATATTCTTGCCCTTCTCTCCCAGCACCTTCCTGACAGCGTGCACGTCGGCTGCTTTACGGATGAAAGAGGCAAACACCATGTCCACTCCTTGCTCCACGCCGAAGGTCAGGTCAGAGATGTCCTTCTCAGAGACAGCAGGCAGGTCCACAGCAGCACCAGGCAGGTTCACACCCTTCTTACTGCCCAGGGTCCCTCCATTCTCAATCTCACACATCAGGTAGTCACCACCTGGGGACACACATTGGAGAGGAGACACTTAACCGTTATCTCCAGGCAATAAAGAATAGTAAAGGACTTTCTGTCCATCCTCTAACCACCCAAAGGTTCAGTAAGTGAGGAGATTCTAGGGCTCATAGATCCTCAAAGGAATATTCTCTAGTCTATTCAGCTCTTAAGTGGGAGCCAGACATGGACTCACCGATTTCCTTGACCTGGAGGGACACGAGTCCATCGTCGATGTAGATCTTGCTGCCCTGCTCCACCACCCTGGTGATGTTCTTGTAGTCCAGCCACAGATTGTCTTCATCACAGTTCTCCTGGTAGGCATCATCCAGGGTCAACTTGATCATGTTGCCCTTCTTCAGCTCCACCTCAGATGTACCACTCTGACACACACAAAGGACCATGGATGAGTCTCAATTGGTCACCATGACTATGGGGGGGGGGTTCAACTACTCAATGAAGTGGCTCATTGAAGAGTTTGAAATCTCTCAAGCTTGTAGTAGTCCAATATATCTTTACCACAAGCCGTTCAATATTTCATACAGATGTAGGTTCTTAATTTGATCACCCAGTTGCAGGAGAACTTTCCTGCATTGCAGGAAATGTAAAACTTGTTGTATTATTGAGGTTTAAAAGGCGTATGAAATTTGTAATTCCACTTTAAAATGTCAGGCTTGATTTTGCCTTAAGAAAAAAGGATCAACCCCTACAAAAACGCCAATTAACTATAATCCACATTTCCCGTTGCTGCAGGATTATTTTCCTGCTGTAGCAAACTGGCTCAAATTAAGATCCCACATCTGTACTCAATATTTAGTACAACAAAATGAGTAGTAAACATTTGATAGGGCCTCCAATCAGTTGATGTGTGCTGGGAACATGGTAGTTAAGTGTTGTTGGTTGGTTCTACTCACTCCCTTGATAAGTCCAGTCCTGATCTCAGGTCCCTTGGTGTCCAGAGCAATGGCCACGGGGCGGTAGTGGATGCTGCCAGGCTCAAAGCTCTCACAGGCCTCACGCACATTCTTAATAGTCTCACAGTGGTACTGTGGAACAGAGAATAATAAGAACAAAAATAAACGTTCTATAAGAAGGAAATCATTTTTGAACAGGCCTGCACATTTAACACTAAAGCAACAACACGTCAGCCAGATATTGACATTTTATTTCAGTGACAATGTGAGAGATGGCCCAGGCATGGGAAAACTCATGTCGGAGGGTAGAAACCTAGTGTAGGTGTAATGAGTCACGCAACTGAACATAATCAGCTGACAACATATCAGGGCAGGGCAATAAGAAGATAATGCATAATCTTATAACCAGTGGTGTAAAGTACTTAAGTAAAACTACTACTCAAGTACTTTTTGGCAACTTTTACTTTACTACATTCCAAAAAGAAGATGTACTTTTTACTCCATACAGTTTCCCTGACACCCAAAAGAACATTACATTTTGACAGTAAAATTGTCCTATTCACACACACTTATCAAGAGAACATCCCTGGTCATTCCTCCCACATCTGATCTGGCAGACTCGCTAAACAAATGCTCCATTTGTAAATTATTTCTGAGTGTTGGAGTGCGCCCCTGGCTATCCGCCAAAAAGAATAATGCTGCCTGTTTGCTTAATATAAGGAATTAGAAATAGATAATTACTTTTGATAAGTACATTTCAGCGATTCCATTTACTTTTGATACTTATTTTTTTTAAACCAAATCCTTTTACTCAAGTAGTATTTTACTGGGTGACTTGAGTCATTTTTTAATCAAGGTATCTTTACTTTTACTCAAGTATGACAATTTAGTACTTTTCCCCCACCACTGCTTATAACTACTACAAACAGGGTCATAAACATGACGCAATCCAGGATGTGGTCTAGAGTCTTGACAACTGTTACCAGTAGCGCAAACATCCCATCTAGCTACCCTCTGTATAGGTACCACTGAGAAAGTTAAAATGGTTTTCAATTAAGGCTAAGATGTTCTGAAGCGCAATAGAAAACATTCTCCCCGGATTTCTAGGAAGAGGTCACTTAAAACTGGTCATATTTTAGGCTACAACATACAGTACAGAGTAATTATTTTATGTAAACAGTGCGAGTCAAGAAGCCAAATGCATTTGGCAGAGGTTGACTTTAACTGTTAACCGATTGCCCTGGGCAGGTAAACTGAACAGTAGAGCAGGGGGAAAATCTATGTGGCTACCCGATTGGAAAGGTAAAATTTATTCTACTGTTCCATTTGTTAATGTGCCTTAGCGACTCGCAACAAAAAATTAAACCAAGGCCGGGCCATTAGTTATTTCCCCTACAATGCCGACCGCTAGCTCTAGACACGCGCTCCCATTAGGCCTACAGAAATACTGCCTATAAAACATAACTGATGGGATACACAAAACTGTAGACAAGCTACATTCCTTTCCTCTGCATGTCTCACCCAACTCTGACCGCTCCCTCTAGATCACACACACAAGCTCCCATTATGCCTGCAGAAATACTGACTATAAAACATATGGGATACACAAACTACATTCCTTGCTAAATCATGAACGCTTTATCACAAATAAATGGTCTGGTGAACACTGCATAGTCTACTTCTTCACCCCAGTGGTCCCTGTGTGGCTCCAGTTTAACCATTGGCCTGTGTGCTGCTGTCAAGCCCTTGCAGGCGAATCAATACCTAATCACAGCCCCCTACCTCCTTCCTAATAGTTCCAGCTTCCCCGGGTTGACCTGCAGCGTTCTGGGACAGTGATTATGTGAGGGCAAAGTGAGTATGTCTCTACACATTAAACCGTTCAGTTCCCCATAATGCTAATGTTGCTGGAGCATTCCATTGAACTGTTCTGTTACAGATTGTCAGAGACAACCGGTACAAACCGCTTTGGCCTGGTTGTAAGAGACTTGTATCAGCAGCAGCATTACATGACTGTATGAACCTGTGGTGGTGCTCTGAGGGTTGTGTGTGTGTGTGTGTGTGTGTGTGTGTGTGTGTGTGTGTGTGTGTGTGTGTGTGTGTGTGTGTGTGTGTGTGTGTGTGTGTGTGTGTGTGTGTGTGTGTGTGTGTGTGTGTGTGTGTGTGTGTGCTCATATGTGTGTGTGCGTGTATGCTTACGCATATGTATGAGTGTGTGTGTGTGATACACCCGCCTCTCGAGGGGCAGCAGAGTGGAGAGCTGGCATTCCCAGCCTCTCCAGCATATAAATGCAGCAGCTCTCCAGGGTGAAGCTACCAGCTCTGTGGACACGCTGTGGAGCTCCACTACATCTGACTACCCAGCACTCCACAAGGTCACAACTGCTCTCCCCAGCTCTGACCCAAGGCTACCATCTGTTCAACATGGCGACCCGGTGGGGACTCTGCGGTGCGGGGAAGATCAGCCACGATTTCAGTGTGGCCATGAAAACCCTCCCTCCTGGAGACCACCAGGTACCCCACTCCACTCCACCCAAACAAACAAACACATTCTATTGTGATTCACATGCTGGATGTCTCTCTTCCTCCTGCCTTTCTCTCTCTCTCCGTCGGCACTGACAGCTTGCCTAGAAGTGATGAATGTCTGTGTGTTTTCCCCTCTCGTTCCAGATAGTGGCAGTGGCTGCGAGGAGTCTGGAGCGTGCCCGGGAGTTTGCCAAGAAGCACAGCATCCCCAAGGCCTATGGGAGCTATGAAGAGCTGGCCAACGACCCAGAGATTGGTGGGTTAACAGCCTCAGAGGGTCTGTCTGTGCAGCCACAGATAATGGCTTAATGACGTAACTGTTTGAAAATCAGCCTCCAGTCTGTGTACTGTGTGACTGTCCCTGCAGACATGGTGTACCTGGGCGTGCTGCACACGGAGCACTGGCGCCTGGGCCTGCTGGTACTCCAGGCAGGGAAGAACATGCTGTGTGAGAAGCCCTTCGCCATGAACTCCAGGGAGGTGGGGGACCTCATTGCTGCCTCCAAGAAGTTCAATGTTTTTCTCATGGAGGTGTGGGGAAGGCTCAATGAGAGTTGGGGTTTCCATAAATGTGTCTCTGTCTGTTAACATGATTTATTGCTTGATTCTCACCATTTGTACTGTTGTCACATTGTTGTAGCAAATATCAGACCTGGGCTCAAATACTATTTCAAATATCTAAATTACTTTCACACACTGTACATGCAAAGTAAGTATTCAGATATCTTTTATTTGAAAAGACAAGTAGCTAAGTATTTGGAAATACACTTGCAAAGTTTTTGAAAATACTCAAATACACTCCTATACATTTAACCCAGGTATTTGAATATATTATTTGAAAAGGGTATTTGAAAATACTATCAAATACAATTTGGTAGACTATTTGGTGTTAACAAATAACCACTGAAATATTCAAATAAAAGTACTTGTTTTGGGCTGTGGATTTGTAAATACTCCAAATACACAGAAAAAAGTATTTTAAATACCATATCCTCAAATACACATATATTTGAACCAAGGTCTGGCAAATATATGGCCGGATTTTGTTGATAATATGAGGGCTGTTGTAGAAATGACCAAGTTGAGGTATAGAAAGGAACTGTCGGTCTCTCTCTGTCCTCTCCCAGGCCATCTGGTCCCGTTGTTTCCCACTGCACAGGGAGGTTCGCAGGCTGCTGGCTGAGGACGCCATCGGCGACGTAAAGCTGGTGAAGGCCTCTTTTGGCTCCCCTCAGCTTCACATCCCCCGCTCGGTGGAGAAGGAGCTGGGAGGAGGCGCTCTGCTGGACATTGGGGTCTACACCTTGCAGTTTGTGCTGATGGTGTTCAACGGGGAGAGGCCAGAGTCCATCCATGCCACTGGAGTTCTTCTCAACTCAGGTATTAATCTTGGCACCTACATGTAGTACCAAATATCCTGTCCGTGCTGGCCCGCTAACAATCTATCACAAGATACTACTCACTGGTCATGTAAGCCAAGTACCGGTCAAGTAAACCAGAGAGGGTGGGACGGGGACAATGAGTTTGGAATTGGGCACAACCCAAGGATCAGATTAGCATTGGGGTCAGTATTAACTAGGCCTACGACAATAATTCATTACTTATTGAAGTGTAAAGGGCTAACTTTCTGTTTGACTTGTTGATGTTTGACAGGAGTGGATGAGTCCATGGTGGTGGTGATGAAGTTTCCCAGGAACAGGCTGGCTTGCTGTTTCTTCTCCATCGCTGTTACACTGCCTAACGACGCCACCATCAGCGGAACAAAGGGCACCATCAGGGTATGTTGCTACTGAATCAACCTTTAAACTGCCCAGTCTGTTTTATCTTCATTTAGGGGAAATGTAATATAGCGATGAAAGAGCCAACAAATGTTAAACAATGTCTGATCTACAGTATGTCCCTGATTGAGACTTCATTGAGATGTATTATTTATTAATGCATATACTGATAAGTATACACATAAAACATAATGGCTGTTTCATGTCCTCTCAGGTTCTAGGTCCCATGCATTGTCCCACCACACTGGAGGTGAATGGGAAGACGACACAGTACCCCCTGCCTGAGCCCTCCTTACCTCTGAACTTCACTAACAGCACTGGGCTGCGCTACGAGGCTGAGGAAGTCAGGCAGTGCCTGCTCAAAGGTATGGTGGCTCGCAAGGTCTTACCAGAGAAAAACACGATTTCTCTGTTCTAAGATGAGTGTTTGTTTGAACAGATATACAACAACAATTCAATTGCAATGCTGTTGGTAGATCCTAGAAAATAAACAGTAAAAACAGTCAAATAAACAATAACATAGTTGTTATACATGCTGCTTCCAACCTGAACCTTTACTTACAATACAGTCAGTCAATTTCTGCTTACAATAGAGTCAGTCAATTTCTCCTTCTCTTCCGCAGGACTGAAGGAGAGCCCCAGAATGCCCCTGTCTGAGTCGGCCCTGCTCACTGAGGTTATGGATGAGTGCAGGAAACAAGTGGGAGTGGTCTTCAACCAGGACCGCCAATAACCACCCCTCACTCGCCACTCGACCATGGTCCATCTGACCTGTGCCACAGGGCCTGGACATGGACAGAGCTGTTTGAGGCAGGAGGGAGGGATTAATCCCTGAGTGTATATGATCCCCTCATGACTTAGCCCTAAACAGCTTGCACCTGATGAGAGACACATTTGAACACGATGACGATAAAGACAAGGAAGCCTGAGTTGATTAGTAGGCTACTGTGAGCTGCTAAGACTGACAGGTTAAATTAAGAGTACCAAAGTCTGTCACAGTGAAGTGTATGATTGATGGGTTCAATAAAGGACACTGATTGTAATGGTGAGGTTTATTTCATGAGGTGACAAGGTCATCCTAAGAGGGTGACCATCAGTCAGAATACATTCGAAATTGGAGAAAAAACGAATTGTCATAGACACATTGTCGGACCCCCAAATTGAAAACTATTGTCTGAATAAACAATGACCAATGACTTTGCCACCCAAGGTCATGGGTGGAAAAAAGGCCTGATGAGTCAGCAAGTTTAGATATGGCACATTTGACAACATCAGCTACCATGGCCAGATTTTAGGTTTCAGTACACCAAGCAGCACATGGGGAAATAATGTAATCTAAAAGTAATTCAAATATTTTATATTAAAGATTTGAAGTGTTGTAGGCCTAATGCAAAATATGAACATCATTTATTCATTAAACACAATAAAAATCAGCACCAAACCTCGGTCTGTTATGGGTGTAAAATGGCACGTTGATGCCATCTGTTGGTAAATGTACGTTACTGCAGCACCAGTGTTTTATAACGTGTGTGCTTGATATACCCGGATGTATTTGTAATATTCCGAACACGACTGGTTGGTTACTCGCGTCAATGACGCTGCCTCGAGACAGTGTCTGTCTCCACCTGCTGGCTAATAGTTACATGTTTTCTACGCCAATATGGCAACCAGGTGGGGAATCTGTAGCGCCGGGAAAATCAGCCATGATTTTACAGTGGCACTGAAAACCCTCCCTCCCGGAGACCATCAGGTACTTGTACCCGTTTACAGTAGACAGTGACACCCACCACCACAGACTTTATTGTGGTCGTGTTCAAGCCTCAGTTTGCTATCGTCGGCGTTCAGTTTCAAATGGACGTGAATGATCTGAACTGTTGTATGCGTTGTTTGTTGGCAACCTTGTACTTTACGAAGTTTTTGGAACAGATTCCTGTTGGAACGTTCAACAAATTATACCCACCCGTTTTATGATCAGAAATCAGAAGGTTGTACCGCACCCATGTAGTTAACTTTAAGTAGATTGTAACAGTTACAATGTGGCCTATTGTAATGAATTTTTCGAGTTGCTGACATTACATTCTCGTTTAATGCCACACGGTATTCTCTGCACAAATGAATGATTTACCGTAAAACTCGAACTAAATGAGCATGAGGGAAATGTAATATAGAAATGTGAAAGTGGCTTATTTAAAAGTGCCACGGGCTACAAACATGTTGCAAATGTAAAGTGATGAATGAATGAAAAAGCCCACCTTTGGTCTTCCCTAGATTGTTGCTGTGGCAGCGCGGAAACTACAGGACGCTCAGGAGTTTGCAAAGAAGCACAGCATCCCTCAAGCCTATGGCAGCTACGAGGAACTGGCCAGAGATCCAGAGATTGGTCAGTGTCTTGTCTCAAACATAATCTAGCCGTCACCTCAGGTGCTTAATGTCCCTCTCTGCGTGTGTAATATGCGCCAGAACAGTGTTTATTAGTGCATTTTATTATGGCATTGTTCTAAACGGCCTCATGTCCAGTAATAAAATGTATTCCTCTTCTAATTCTTTCAAATGTATCCTTAATCCTGTCTCCTCATTGTCACTGTGTGTGGGTAGAGGTGGTATATGTGGGCACCATCCACCCATACCACCTGCCAGTTGGCATGCTCTTCATGAAGGCCCAGAAGAATGTGCTGTGTGAGAAGCCTATAGCCATGAACCTCAGAGAGGTGCAAGAGCTGGTGGCCTCTGCTAAGATGAACAACGTGTTTCTCATGGAGGTAATACGGACTGTTACACCTGTGTCATTATGACCACGTCACATACCCAGCCAGTGTTTCAACAGCACGCAGGTGAAGGCAGCCCCGTGTGACTGTGTTAAAAATAATACTTTATTCATCTTTGCTCATGTATATGTGTTTAACCATAGTGCTCTCCCTCCTCCTCCCTTGATGCTCCAGGCAGTGTGGACCCGCTTCTTCCCAGCCTCTCTGGAGATTGAGCGCCTGCTGTCTCGGGGGGAGGTGGGTGAGGTGAAGATGGTAAAGGCAGACTTTGGGGTGCCCCTAATGCACGTGCCCAGAGCGGTGGAGAAGGAGCTGGGAGGAGGGGCGCTGCTGGACATCGGCATCTACTGCCTGCAGTTTATATGCATGGTGTACAATGGAGAGAAGCCTGAGTGCATCCAAGCCACCGGTGTTTGTCTGGACACAGGTAGCGATACAGCGATGGGACATTTAGGAAGGAATACTAGTTGTAGATATTGGGGGTACTAGTGGTCTACCTATTGGGGATATCCTACTAGTCTTTTACCTATTGGGGATATATTACTAGTGCTTTACCTATTGGGGATATATTACTAGTGCTTTACCTATTGGGGATATCCTGCTAGTCCTTTACCTATTGGGGATATCCTACTAGTCCTTTACCTATTGGGGATATCCTACTAGTCCTTTACCTATTGGGGATATATTACTAGTGCTTTACCTATTGGGGATATCCTACTAGTCCTTTACCTATTGGGGATATCCTACTAGTCCTTTACCTATTGGGGATATCCTACTAGTCCTTTACCTATTGGGGATATCCTACTAGTCCTTTACCTATTGGGGATATATTACTAGTGCTTTACCTATTGGGGATATATTACTAGTGCTTTACCTATTGGGGATATCCTACTAGTCTTTTACCTATTGGGGATATCCTACTAGTGCTTTACCTATTGGGGATATCCTACTAGTCTTTTACCTATTGGCGATATATTACTAGTGCTTTACCTATTGGGGATATCCTACTAGTCTTTTACTTATTGGGGATATATTACTAGTGCTTTACCTATTGGGGATATATTACTAGTGCTTTACCTATTGGGGATATATTACTAGTGCTTTACTTATTGGGGATATCCTACTAGTGCTTTACCTATTGGGGATATCCTACTAGTCTTTTACCTATTGGGGATATCCTACTAGTGCTTTACCTATTGGGGATATCCTACTAGTCTTTTACCTATTGGGGATATATTACTAGTGCTTTACCTATTGGGGATATATTACTAGTGCTTTACCTATTGGGGATAGCCTACTAGTCCTTTACCTATTGGGGATATATTACTAGTGCTTTACCTATTGGGGATATATTACTAGTGCTTTACCTATTGGGGATATATTACTAGTGCTTTACCTATTGGGGATATCCTACTAGTGCTTTACCTATTGGGGATATATTACTAGTGCTTTACCTATTGGGGATATATTACTAGTGCTTTACCTATTGGGGATAGCCTAGTACCGCAGCTAGAAATTGTAGAGAACACTAAGGTCATATCTTTACAGTGAGGGAAAAAAGTATTTGATCCCCTGCTGATTTTGTACGTTTGCCCACTGACAAAGAAATTATCAGTCTATAATTTTAATGGTAGGTTTATTTGAACAGTGAGAGACAGAATAACAACAAAAATATCCAGAAAAATGCATGTCAAAAATGTTATAAATTGATTTGCATTTTAATGAGGGAAATAAGTATTTGACCCCTTCTCAATCAAAAAGATTTCTGGCTCCCAGGTGTCTTTCATACAGGTAACGAACGGAGACTAGGAGCACACTCTTTAAGGGAGTGCTCCTAATCTCAGTTTCTTACCTGTATAAAAGATACCTGTCCACAGAAGCAATCAATCAATCAGATTCCAAACTCTCCACCATGGCCAAGACCAAAGAGCTCTCCAAGGATGTCAGGGACAAGATTGTAGACCTACACAAGGCTGGAATGGGCTACAAGACCATTGCCAAGCAGCTTGGTGAGAAGGTGACAACAGTTTCTGTGATTATTCGCAAATGGAAGAAACACAAAAGAACTGTCAATCTCCCTCAGCCTGGGGCTCCATGCAAGATCTCACCTCGTGGAGTTGCAATGATCATGAGAACGGTGAGGAATCAGCCCAGAACTACACAGGAGGATCTTGTCAATGATCTCAAGGCAGCTGGGACCATAGTCATCAAGAAAACAATTGGTAACACACTATGCCGTGAAGGACTGAAATCCTGCAGCGCCCGCAAGGTCCCCCTGCTCAAGAAAGCACATATACATGCCCGTCTGAAGTTTGCCAATGAACATCTGAATGATTCAGAGGACAACTGGGTGAACGTGTTGTGGTCAGATGAGACCAAAATGGAGTTCTTTGGCATCAACCCAACTTGCCGTGTTTGGAGGAGGAGGAATGCTGCCTATGACCCCAAGAAACCATCCCCACCGTCAAACATGGAGGTGGAAACATTATGCTTTGGGGGTGTTTTTCTGCTAAAGGGACAGGACAACTTCACCGCATCAAAGGGACGATGGACGGGGCCATGTACCGTCAAATCTTGGGTGAAAACCTCCTTCCCTCAGCCAGGGTATTGAAAATGGGTCGTAGATGGGTATTCCAGCATGACAATGACCCAAAACACACGGCCAAGGCAACAAAGGAGTGGCTCAAGAAGAAGCACATTAAGGTCCTGGAGTGGCCTAGCCAGTCTCCAGACCTTAATCCCATAGAAAATCTGTGGAGGGAGCTGAAGGTTCGAGTTGCCAAACGTCAGCCTCGAAACCTTAATGACTTGAAGAAGATCTGCAAAGAGGAGTGGGACAAAATCCCTCCTGAGATGTGTGCAAACCTGGTGGCCAACTACAAGAAACGTCTGACCTCTGTGATTGCCAACAAGGGTTTTGCCACCAAGTACTAAGTCATGTTTTGCAGAGGGGTCAAATACTTATTTCCCTCATTAAAATGCAAATCAATTCATAACATTTTTGACATGCGTTTTTCTGGATTTTTTTGTTGATATTCTGTCTCTCACTGTTCAAATAAACCTACCATTAAAATTATAGACTGATCATTTCTTTGTCAGTGGGCAAACGTACAAAATCAGCAGGGGATCAAATACTTTTTTCCCTCACTGTATATTCCTCCACTTTTTTTATTTTAATTTTTGTGTCAACTCCCTGCTTCTGATATATATTCTTGTGGTATCAGTATTAGTCTCTTCCCTGTTGTTTTTAAACATAAAAAAATGTACCTTTTATTTAACTAGTCAAGTCAGTTAAAATGAAATTCTTATTTACAATGACGGTCTACACTCTGTGGTCTGTTCTGTTGCCCTCTTTGGGTTCACTCAGAGGTCATTCCATTGCCACTGAGGTTTAAATTACAACGGTCTTCTTTACAACCGTTTAGCTTGAAGTTTACAATGGTTAGCTTGTAAAAGTTGTGCAACAGCTGTTTTAGTATTACCTACTGAATCTGTAAATTCTGTAATTTTTAACCAGGGAGAGGGCGTATGCCAGTCTTTCTAGTTTTTCTTAGATTAGGCTTCACTCTCACCTCTTATCACTTTTACTGTAGGAAAATATTTCGTAGTGCTCTTCAGGTAGTCCAAACGTGGAATGTTAATTATTCCCTGCAACGACAGTGCTACTAAGCAAGTGCATGTTCCATACAATGCAGTGCTGTAGACCAGTGTTCACTCTAGTTTGAATGGACAATATGGTCTGTGGAAATGACATGATGGAAGGACAACTGAAATGTTAGAGGGAGGGAAAGTGTATCAATATGTGTTGAACATGTTAACAGGTGTATTTCTTTATCAGCCATGTCATTGTGTTTGTGCTAGGTGTGGATGAAGGCATGGTGGTCACCCTGAAGTTCCCTAGGAATAGATTGGCAGTGTTCACCTGCTCTATTGCTGTGGAGCTTTCCAACGACGCTGTTATCGTTGGCACTAAGGGAACCATCAGGGTAGGTTCTACGAGTGGCACACTCCTCCAAAAACACATTTGATACGTTGAATCAATGTCACATCATAGCTAATTCAAACCGCCTACTAATCATAAGTCTAATTATACAGTATGTATTCTAATGGTGGTGTACACTGTATGTGTTAATTCACCTAGGTTCCTGAGCACATGTGGTGTCCTACCTCCCTGGTGGTGAATGGGAAGGAGATTCAATACCCTCTGCCTGAGCCCTACCTGCCCCTCAACTTCATCAACAGCACTGGGATGCGCTATGAGGCAGAGGAGGTGCGCCAGTGCCTGCTCAAAGGTACACTGATGAGACCATAGATATAACATTGTTTTTTCTTTAGCAACTATTCCCCATGTATGTGTGCGACATGGATTGCCTTTCAACTAGCTCCCCGCCTCCCCTAAATGTTGAAGCAGTTACAGACCCAAGTCTTGTTTACTCAGTATGAATTCACAAGATGGCAGCAAACCATCTGAACTGCCCTCAACATGTAACTGACATTCAGCTAGCTCAAGACTTCTGTAATGTTTCCTGAGACTACTCCACAGACAAAACAAACCACTGGCAAATTCAACAATGGGCCTTTTCATGAAATAATACAAATATATATTTGTGTGGAGAAACAATATTTGTGAGATGATTTGCATACTGCCCCAACAGATCCAGAGATGGCGCAATCTCTATAGAACTCCACACTACCCTTTCCCACCTGGACAAAATAAACACTTATGAGAATGCTGTTCAATGACTACAGTTCAGAGTTCAACACCATAGTGCCATCTAAGTTCATCACTAAGCTAAGGAGCTTGGGACTATACACCTCCCTCTGCAACTGGATCCAGGACTTCCTGACCCCGGGTGGTAAGGGTAGGCATCCTGTATTCCCTGTTCACCCACGACAGCGTGGCCGCGCACAACTCCATTAAATTTGCCGTCGACGCGACGTTGGTAGACCTGATCACCGATGAGCAGTGTGGTGCCAGGACAACAAACTTTCCCTCAATGTGGGCAAGTCAAAGGAGCGTATCTTGGACTATAGGAAACGGGGGGGGGGGGGTCTAATACATCCCCATTCACATCAATGGAGCGGGATGAGAGCTTCAAGTTCCCCATTGTCCAAATCGCTAAGGACCTATTATGGTCCAAACACACCACCACCACGGCAGTGCATGTGACCAGTAACATTTTATTTGATGTGTTTCTCAGAAAACAGTTGTACCTTCAGTGCAGAGGTCTTCTGATGTAAGCTCTGCCTAATGGTTCCTGGCAACGTGATTGTCTGACAGAATTACGTAGTCTATGCAATCTCCGGTGATTCTCTTGTGTCCTGTAGGCCTAAAGGAGAGCCCCAGGATGTCCCAGGCAGACTCTCTACTCCTGGCTGACGTGATGGATGAGGCACGCAGGCAGGTGGGGGTGGTTTACAGCCAGGACTGCCAGTGACCAGACCTTTGTTTAATAAAATGATCCACTTAAAATTGTCTTTGTCATCAGAACACTTAATTGACTTTCCCCTAATATCATGGAGTCCTGAAGTAATAAGACCACATTAAGAAAATGAACTGAGGCACATTTGGGGTGTAAATGTAATGTTAACAGTTCGTCAGTGGTGAGTAGCTCCAAGCCAGTCCGAGATGGCACGTACACAATCCAGTCTGTCTGACCTTATGAACCCAGTTAAGACTACTGATATACAAACATGACAGGAACAAGACAGGTGCTCATCTCTTTTAATGATTAAAATCATCGTGAAGGACAACTCATTACACCAGTTAACATTGTATTACCCTTAACATGTTACACCCTACCCTCACAATCAAAGAAGCAGATGGACATTTAGACACACACTAGGTCACCGACAGACAGGAGCAAGAGGAAAGAAGAGGTTGAGGGGGGTCCAACTCATTCCTTTATCCCCCCACAGTGCCCTCAAAGTACTGAATTCATACATCATTCATTTGAGAGAACCATGTAGCAGCTTACATACATACAGTGGTTCTTAAGTGCCAACTTAGTTATGACCAAAATGTAAGGGCTTTCTAAGAATACTTAAACACAAAAAAAGTAACTTGTCAAACTATTATAGGATTTCTCTATGGTTATACATAGTATTGGATGCCCAGAATCTAAAGTCAAGTAAAATACAGAATAACATTGTCTACAGTAGATTGGGAGTGCAGAGAAAGTATACAGAACACAATGTAAATACAGACAGCACAACAAGGGGCTATGTTTGGGGAAGAGTTTAACTGTGACAGGGCCTTAAAGAGCTGTTCACGTCGGGTTGCCACCATTTTGTTCACGTTATAGGAATTGGAGTGTGTGTTTTTTGTTACAAGTTACAGTATAGCAGGCTCTCTTAAGGTGTGCCCAACCTGCCTCTCAAAACAGAGGTGCCCGGGACACACAGACCGACAGGTTGTAGCTCTTTCAGTCTGGTTTGAATGTAAGAGTCATACATGGTTTTGTTTGTGTGAATAAATACAGCTGTTTCTGGTGTGCGCGTACAGATACCCTGGAGACGAACAGAGAACACCTACGTGAGGGGAACCCTGGAGTGGATTGTAGTGGGGAGATTTCCTATTGGTCGAGTCACTATCACTGGCCTGTTCTTGGAGAGGAAGAAAAGGCCAGGTGTTTGTTGTGGGCTGTATAAGTCTGTCTGAGCCCTGGTGTTGGGACAGGGAGCGGTGAGCAGAGGGACAAGGAGGGCAAGACAGTGGAGGGGTGAGAAGGGGAAAGGAGGGTAGTCATAATTTAAGGAACCACGACCACACGCATGGTGTTGGTATAGCCAGAGCCTGGGCGCCAACCGGTCAGGACGATCACCACATCTCCCTCCTTGAAGAACCCTCGCTCCTTGCCTGGAAAACAAAGAGCACAGTTGTCAACACCATACTCCTACTAGTGTTGTCACCATACCAGGATTTTGACTAAGATACCAGGTTTAGTATTGCGATAAAATGGCAAAAAAAGAAGAAATCTATAAAGATGATCCAAAGTCAAAGACTAGCACTTGATCCAGACAAACTAGTCTACTACACTGATCTGGCAAATCTCTGGGCATCTTGAGTTCAAGATTACATTTGGAATGTTTAAACATTTGTCAATTTATTTGAGATTGATTGTATAATTGATTCATACATGACTATTTGACTTTGGTGAAAACAATCCAACTACTTAAAACATGACAGTAGTCATTTATTTGAATAGTAGGTCTTGATAAACGGTAAATCAAGATGTAGCCTCGGCCTGCTCACTGGATGCTTTGAGTTGAGCTTCTGGCCGATTTCAGTTTGTCACCTGGGGCTACAATCCGCTTCCCTGTGGGACTTATTTTACTGAACAACATTTGCATAGAAGTAGTAATCTTTTAAAAAGGTGCAAGCTGTTTCTAAGACAGTCATTCATAAGGCACCTGCAGTCAGTTCGGCGAGGGAGAGACGATTAACCCAGTGAATGTTTTTGTTGACAATCAGATTCAAAAATTTTTTTTATGCATATGATCACAAACAAAGGTTCTAGGGTAGTGAATTGATTTTAACTTAAGCTGTAAACTAGCATGGAAAGTTAGTATCGGAGTGCATTCCCTTTCAAGATAATTCGATACATGGGCTCCGATACATTGTAGTTTGAAACTATTCTGTGCGATTCGGTTTGATTCGAGGAACGCATCGATGCGGTGTGATACGACACCAACATTTGTTGCGTAAACACATTCATTTTCCATTCTAAATTAAAATCTGCTGCTAATGGAGCTCATGAGCTGAACCTGTCAGAGTTGACTCAAATGCATGCAGTGAAAAACAAAATCAAGAAATTAAACAAAAAACTGAATTTGGGAGAAGCTTTATAGGCCCCCCCCTTTGAGCGGTTTATTAACCATTATAAACTAGGTGGTTCGAGCCCTGAATGCTGATTGGCTGACAGCCGTATAACCACGTGTATGACCGAACAAAGGGTGCTCTAATTACATTGGAAACCAGTTTATAATAGCAATAAGGCACCTCAGGGGTTTGTGATAAATGGTCAATATACCACGGCTAAGGGCTGTGTCCACTCCGCGGTGCGTCGTGCGTAAGAACAGCCCTGTGGTATATTGGCCATTACCTCATCTCCTCGTGCCTTATTGCTTAACTATTTTACCAGGTATATTGACAGAACAGTGTAATATTTTCTCTTGTACACTAATGACATGGAAGAGTTGCAGGGGAGAGAAGAAGTGTGCCTATTTGAAACCTAGGATTCTTTTATTGTTTTTTAAGTAGCTCATGACACAAAGAGGTTGTAGACCCCTGGTTTAGACCGTTTGGAGTGAGCTTTTATTCTGGTGAACACTAAAATACCATAAATATCCAGGAGATCATCTTACAGCTCATGAAAAGATCTTTGTAATGGCTGTGGACTCTCACCCATTTCCATGGCGAAGTTGACCCTGAGGTCGACGTCCTCGGCCCAGACGTCGTGGGCAGGCTTGTTGTAGAGGACGGGGAAGATCCCGCGATACAGGTGGGCCTGGCGGGCGGTCTGGCCGTTACGGGTCACAGCAATGATGGGGGCGCGGGGCCTGTACCTGGAGATCAGGTGGGCTGACCTGCACACAGACAACACAGCTCAGACTGTCAGCCAAGGACACACCCAAGGCCTGCTGCCATTCCCATTTCAGATACTGGCAATATGGCTTGAACAAAGCCTACACAAATCTATAAAAAAAGGGGGTAGATTTCTGAAACTTCTAATTAAAATGTATTTCTGAAATATTAGGAAACTAATGATTTGATTAGTAGAGGACCTACTATAGTAAAATAAATGTTTGCGTAAACCTATAGTGTGCATTGATGTAATTCAAATGATCTCCCATTGACATGCCAAGTCTAAGGATGTGTCTCATTGTGAACATTAAACAAGCCAGTCAACATTTCATCCTGTTGGTTCTGTTGGGGTTACAAAGACAGTCACTCTAGATTGTTCAAAGTCAGCACAATGAGAGTTACAAATATTAGGAAAATGTCAAGGTTGAGCAGTCAAATGGGTCGGTTGATGTGAGGGTGAACACAATTGAATGACTCCTGCAGTGTTTTGGCAATACAGCCGCAGAAATCTATACCCTGAAACTGTATGGCTCTACCAATGTAGGTGTACCCAATAATGTTGAGGACTCTTAAAACGAATAATACAAATGTTCTTATTGTATTTATTATCTACAGATCTGTCTCTACAGTGGCCTCTGTCTGTGCAACCCATAATACTCCCCTACCACCCTTCTACAGCTGACATTACTGTCTCCACCCACACAGAGGGGTGACATCTATCTGGGACCATGCAACCGTTCCCCACCAATCTAAAGTAGGGGAATAGGATGTTAAGGGTCAGAGTTGCATGTTCTGTGAGTCCCTTACCTGCTGCTGCCTGTCCCTCTCCTCCCTGCCTTCCGCTTACCCGCCTGTCCCTCTCCTCCCTGCCTTCCTCTTACCTGCTGCTGCCTGTCCCTCTCCTCCCTGCCTTCCTCTTACCTGCTGCTGCCTGTCCCTCTCCTCCCTGCCTTCCGCTTACCCGCCTGTCCCTCTCCTCCCTGCCTTCCTCTTACCTGCTGCTGCCTGTCCCTCTCCTCCCTGCCTTCCTCTTACCTGCTGCTGCCTGTCCCTCTCCTCCCTGCCTTCCTCTTACCCGCATGTCCCTCTCCTCCCTGCCTTCCGCTTACCTCCTGCCCCTCTCCTCCCTGCCTTCCGCTTACCCGCCTGTCCCTCTCCTCCCTTCCTCTTACCTGCTGCTGCCTGTCTTCCTCTTACCCGCATGTCCCTCTCCTCCCTGCCTTCCGCTTACCTCCTGCTGCCTGTCCCTCTCCTCCCTGCCTTCCTCTTACCCGCCTGTCCCTCTCCTCCCTGCCTTCCGCTTACCTCCTGCTGCCTGTCCCTCTCCTCCCTGCCTTCCTCTTACCCGCATGTCCCTCTCCTCCCTGCCTTCCTCTTACCTGCTGCTGCCTGTCCCTCTCCTCCCTCTTACCTGCCGGTCTTTGTGAGTACGACGAGGGCGCTAGCACAGCACTTGAATGAGGATTCCACTGCGCCACAGGCCACGGCCTCAGAGGGGTCCCGGGTCAGGTGGGTGGTGCGTCGCAGCTCCTCAAACAGCTGTCTGTGAAAGGTGGCTGCCTCAGCCTCCCGAGCAATCTGAGTGTGAGGGTGTGCCCGAGGCATGGGGGTTACACTCAGTCACACCACCACGAGGCATGCCTCGCACCTGAGAGGCATGGCAAACGCTTATCTAGTCCTGGTCCATTTCATTTACGGAGTTAGGTGGATGTAACGGCTGTCAATCAGAGGCACTACCAGATATATAGCCTATTCTTATAATGGATTCAACTTTTAGTGGTCTCCAGTTTGTTGTGACCGTAAAGACCTGTAAACGTGTGCCATGCCCTTTCATTCAGTACCTGTCTCTCCCTACTCTGGCTTCTCACAAACCTCCTGAGTCGCCCTCCAAACAGCCGTGCTACAGCCACCTGCCTACCTTCCAGAGTTAGTGAGCACAATGAACGCAGAGGACAAGATCTTAAAGGACGCCTCCACGGCGCCGATGGCGATAGCCTCGGCCGGGTCGGTGGAGTGTGGTGCGGCACGCCGCAGGTCCTCGAACACCTGCCGATGAAACATGGCTGCCTCTGCCTCGCGAGCGATCTGGCACAGGCGAGGGCAAGATGTAGCAGACAGACAGGAAGAACACCAGACAGATAAGGAAAAAGTGATAGGAGGAGACGAGATAGAGGGAGGGTAGGAAGTTAAGGTGAAAGGAATAGGATGAGGAGATGGAGAGGTATGCAGAGGGAAAGGGCAGAAATGTAGGTTTAGTCAGAGTGCAGTTTAGTGAGACAAGAACAAAACATTCATGTTAAAACACATCCAATGGGCCACCGCAGCCAGTCCATTTAGCTAACACATCACAGCATTATAAAAACACTAAACTACTTTTATGATCCTATGGTAATTCTATAGTTAGTATCGGAATATAAATTCTACATACCACCCACTGACTTTGCTCATTCAAACTAGTTAGCTGTGAAGAGGTTTTATGAGATGGGCAGGTGACTATAGCCAACTGGTGTTATAACACGCACGTCTTGCACAGTCACACACGAAGAGACAGTCAAACAGGAAATGAGAGGAATAAGAAACATTTTCCAAAGTCCAATAAAAAACTAAACAGAGGGAAAACATTCAAAGACCGTAAAATAGAAGCTGTTAAGAGGCAGAGTTAGTCTGAGCGTAACGTCAGCCCTTGTGTAAGACAGTGCCTTCAGTTACCTCACAATGCATTCTTAAGAGGTGAAAACATGTTAAAGCGTGAAGGACTTGGTGCTGCAGTGAACTCATAGGCAGCTGCTCAAGGACTGCTGAGTCACTCCTGCCTGCATCCAGAGAGGAGTGCAGCAGCGGAACTAGAGTCAGCTGTTAAAGGCCTGAGTAGAAGAAAATGAGGGCAGCGTCAGTCACATTCTCCACCCATGTCCTACACTCTGCACTATTAAAACCTAGTGAGCAACCATTCTATGGATCATTATGAGTCAATATAATACCAGCTGAATCCAGACTGCTTTTGCTGACCCTGACAAACATCACATGACATAAAACATGAACAAATAAAAAAGTGGAAATGAGTGTTTTGACTTCCATCAGCAACATGACTTCCAGTAGCTCTGACCCTGCTGTTGATAGGTCAGGACTAGTGGTAGTCGAGGGCTGATGAGCCAGACATAAGGACAGTACTGGAGGCTAACTGTAGGGGGCACTGTCTCACCATGTGCTGTGTGCGGACAGCCTCCAGGGGGTAGTCTCCCTTGGCGGTCTCTCCACTCAGCATGATGCAGTCAGCTCCATCCAGCACGGCGTTGGCCACGTCACTGCCCTCGGCACGGGTGGGCCTGGGCTTCTTGATCATGCTCTCTAACATCTGTGGGCAGGACAGGGGTTCACAATGTCAGGCTACCAACAGTGTAATAACACGCACAACCTTTCACATCACAACAAACTGTAGCATCCCTGTGGAAATAGAAGTGTCTCTCGTTCATATATATTTAAAAAAAAGCTGTCGTCACAAGTAAACTGACCTGTGTGGCGCAGGTGATTGGCTTGCCGGCTCTGTTGCAGCGGCCAATCATCATCTTCTGGGCCAGGAACACCTTCTCTGTGGGGATCTCAATTCCCAGGTCTCCACGGGCAACCATGATGCCATCACTGGCTTCCATGATTTCATCAAACCTGCACAGGGGACGGGAATGTTTGTGAATGTAAATTTAGTGCTGGAACGTAAAGATTTTGCGCACTGGCCAGTCGAGCACAATTTCTACCAGCCAAGGGTCCAAAATCAGCTTGCATTTCTGTGCATTTAATGCCATCACACAGACCTGCGCACTCCCTCGTGGTTCTCCAGCTTGCTGATGATCTTGATATTCTTGCCCTTCTCTCCCAGCACCTTCCTGACAGCGTGCACGTCGGCTGCTTTACGGATGAAAGAGGCAAACACCATGTCCACTCCTTGCTCCACGCCGAAGGTCAGGTCAGAGATGTCCTTCTCAGAGACAGCAGGCAGGTCCACAGCAGCACCAGGCAGGTTCACACCCTTCTTACTGCCCAGGGTCCCTCCATTCTCAATCTCACACATCAGGTAGTCACCACCTGGGGACACACATTGGAGAGGAGACACTTAACCGTTATCTCCAGGCAATAAAGAATAGTAAAGGACTTTCTGTCCATCCTCTAACCACCCAAAGGTTCAGTAAGTGAGGAGATTCTAGGGCTCATAGATCCTCAAAGGAATATTCTCTAGTCTATTCAGCTCTTAAGTGGGAGCCAGACATGGACTCACCGATTTCCTTGACCTGGAGGGACACGAGTCCATCGTCGATGTAGATCTTGCTGCCCTGCTCCACCACCCTGGTGATGTTCTTGTAGTCCAGCCACAGATTGTCTTCATCACAGTTCTCCTGGTAGGCATCATCCAGGGTCAACTTGATCATGTTGCCCTTCTTCAGCTCCACCTCAGATGTACCACTCTGACACACACAAAGGACCATGGATGAGTCTCAATTGGTCACCATGACTATGGGGGGGGGGGTTCAACTACTCAATGAAGTGGCTCATTGAAGAGTTTGAAATCTCTCAAGCTTGTAGTAGTCCAATATATCTTTACCACAAGCCGTTCAATATTTCATACAGATGTAGGTTCTTAATTTGATCACCCAGTTGCAGGAGAACTTTCCTGCATTGCAGGAAATGTAAAACTTGTTGTATATTTGAGGTTTAAAAGGCGTATGAAATTTGTAATTCCACTTTAAAATGTCAGGCTTGATTTTGCCTTAAGAAAAAAGGATCAACCCCTACAAAAACGCCAATTAACTATAATCCACATTTCCCGTTGCTGCAGGATTATTTTCCTGCTGTAGCAAACTGGCTCAAATTAAGATCCCACATCTGTACTCAATATTTAGTACAACAAAATGAGTAGTAAACATTTGATAGGGCCTCCAATCAGTTGATGTGTGCTGGGAACATGGTAGTTAAGTGTTGTTGGTTGGTTCTACTCACTCCCTTGATAAGTCCAGTCCTGATCTCAGGTCCCTTGGTGTCCAGAGCAATGGCCACGGGGCGGTAGTGGATGCTGCCAGGCTCAAAGCTCTCACAGGCCTCACGCACATTCTTAATAGTCTCACAGTGGTACTGTGGAACAGAGAATAATAAGAACAAAAATAAACGTTCTATAAGAAGGAAATCATTTTTGAACAGGCCTGCACATTTAACACTAAAGCAACAACACGTCAGCCAGATATTGACATTTTATTTCAGTGACAATGTGAGAGATGGCCCAGGCATGGGAAAACTCATGTCGGAGGGTAGAAACCTAGTGTAGGTGTAATGAGTCACGCAACTGAACATAATCAGCTGACAACATATCAGGGCAGGGCAATAAGAAGATAATGCATAATCTTATAACCAGTGGTGTAAAGTACTTAAGTAAAACTACTACTCAAGTACTTTTTGGCAACTTTTACTTTACTACATTCCAAAAAGAAGATGTACTTTTTACTCCATACAGTTTCCCTGACACCCAAAAGAACATTACATTTTGACAGTAAAATTGTCCTATTCACACACACTTATCAAGAGAACATCCCTGGTCATTCCTCCCACATCTGATCTGGCAGACTCGCTAAACAAATGCTCCATTTGTAAATTATTTCTGAGTGTTGGAGTGCGCCCCTGGCTATCCGCCAAAAAGAATAATGCTGCCTGTTTGCTTAATATAAGGAATTAGAAATAGATAATTACTTTTGATAAGTACATTTCAGCGATTCCATTTACTTTTGATACTTATTTTTTTTAAACCAAATCCTTTTACTCAAGTAGTATTTTACTGGGTGACTTGAGTCATTTTTTAATCAAGGTATCTTTACTTTTACTCAAGTATGACAATTTAGTACTTTTCCCCCACCACTGCTTATAACTACTACAAACAGGGTCATAAACATGACGCAATCCAGGATGTGGTCTAGAGTCTTGACAACTGTTACCAGTAGCGCAAACATCCCATCTAGCTACCCTCTGTATAGGTACCACTGAGAAAGTTAAAATGGTTTTCAATTAAGGCTAAGATGTTCTGAAGCGCAATAGAAAACATTCTCCCCGGATTTCTAGGAAGAGGTCACTTAAAACTGGTCATATTTTAGGCTACAACATACAGTACAGAGTAATTATTTTATGTAAACAGTGCGAGTCAAGAAGCCAAATGCATTTGGCAGAGGTTGACTTTAACTGTTAACCGATTGCCCTGGGCAGGTAAACTGAACAGTAGAGCAGGGGGAAAATCTATGTGGCTACCCGATTGGAAAGGTAAAATTTATTCTACTGTTCCATTTGTTAATGTGCCTTAGCGACTCGCAACAAAAAATTAAACCAAGGCCGGGCCATTAGTTATTTCCCCTACAATGCCGACCGCTAGCTCTAGACACGCGCTCCCATTAGGCCTACAGAAATACTGCCTATAAAACATAACTGATGGGATACACAAAACTGTAGACAAGCTACATTCCTTTCCTCTGCATGTCTCACCCAACTCTGACCGCTCCCTCTAGATCACACACACAAGCTCCCATTATGCCTGCAGAAATACTGACTATAAAACATATGGGATACACAAACTACATTCCTTGCTAAATCATGAACGCTTTATCACAAATAAATGGTCTGGTGGATTGAAGTAGGCCTGTGTCCCAACCACGAGCTGCATTTAAAAAAAATAACTGGTGTCTATTTTCCGGTGCTATTTTGCAAACTGCTAGTGTGCCATTAACTTGTGGTTAACACAAAACTTACTTTATTCAGACAGCATGACCTGGATATTTACAAATAGTTAAATACACTACTACAACCTGCCTGTCCACATGTACATTACAACTATACTAATGGTCTTGAGTGGCAGTGCTAGCGTTGCCCTTGGAGACAGCTGCCCCAGATGGCTCATGCTGCTTCTCCCCATCTGGGTAAAAAGTAACCTGAGCTTTACCTAAGCACTTAATTTTCATTCCCTCCTTCCCAGTTATTCTGCTGTTACTGTATCACCACAAACAGCCAAGATAACTACATTCTCAGCATATGCCTTAGAGCAGCTAGTCAGACAAAGCAATGTCATCTGAGAACTGGGTATAGTTTCAGCGAGTGGATGTCATTTCATGAAGATATAAAGATGTGGAAGTGCACTTCCTAACATTTTGATAAGCCTCCATGATACAGTAGAGGGCCAGGAGACAGACAGGATGACAAGGTGAGTGGCTCAGGCCCCCTGCCTGAGAGTAGCAGGTTAAGACAGAGGAAGAGGAAGCATCTTTTGCCTGCTGAGTGACCTCTAATGAACAGGGAATTGAAGCAGTTGACTGTGACGGAGTGGGAGGGACTCCACCTGTTGCTCCAGGCCTGCACCCTGGGCGGGGTGATAAAACTACAAGATGAAGGCACAGATTAAATATTTTTAGTGGCACAAGCAACCTCAGGTAAGGTTTCCACTGCTGTCTGCCTGCTCCATTTCACAGTTTAGGGCCTACCTTTGATCCTGAGCAGACAACTCCACACTGACTCTACCCTTGAACTGCACACCCTGGTTGGCACAGAGTACATCTCATATTCAAATGACATCTTCTGAAGGTAGCTGATGCTTTGCAAAGAAGCATGCCTGACAGACAATGACGAGTGGCACTATGACGACATTGGAGCAGGGAGGCGGTCAAAATGGCGGCTTGAACAGACGCTTTAGCGAGTTGCGCACCAAACTTCAGAAAGATTGTGGAGAAAAAATAAAACGTTCAGACATTCCTATTATTGTTTTTATTTGCTCAAGATATAAGAGCTTTCCAGTGACTGGAATGATAAGTGGATCATTTATTATGGCATGTCCATGCGAAGCCGTGACAAAAAGAGGAAGGAAGAAGCTAGTCGTTCTATTGCTAAACAAAGAGAGGAACTTTCTTAAAGACAACTGCACTTGCCCTATGGATGATCTCACGCATTCGAAGTCTGTTGAAGATGACGAGTTCCCCTCTTTACCGGTTACGCCGTGCAAACCTCCAACCTCCTAATAATTAGTTTTTTTTTTTTTAAATAACAAGGGACTGACATCTTGGCTTCTGTCTCCTTACTCATCAACTCCAGGTCTGATGCCATTGAGAAAATGGTAGGGGCAAACACCATGGTAATCAAAGGCTGGAAAAAGAGTTTGCATGTGGTGAAATCAAGGATGTGAAAATGAGTCGCTAAAGTTGAAAAGCGTGTGGAAAAAGGTGGAACAGAATAACAATATCTACCATAGACGTCTCACTAATCTGGAGCAATACACAAGATGGATCCTGAGACTCTACGGCATGCCCGAGGTGGAGAATGAGGATGTGCGACGCACATCTGCCAAGAAGTTACGCCTGTAAAGAACAAAAAAATAAAAAATAAAAATTCTGTGATACCGTCGATGTTGTGCGTCACCAAGAAGAAAAAGCAAAACGATTCAAGACTAAGGGGTATCAATTCTCTTCACTGCCAGATTCTACAGTGATGCGGTCTGGAAAGTGGTTAGAAAGAACGTGTTCCTTCAGAGCCACGGTCTGCGTGTTGACAAGCATCTCAACCCGGAGGACATAGGAACAAGTTGTGGCCAACGATCAAGAATGCATGAAATGCTGCCTACTACGGAGGACGAGGCTTCATCAACAGTTTGGAAATCCATATTCCTCCCTAGAACCTCACCAGCAGGAACAAATTGATGGTGTCACCCATGGTATTCTCATTGTCCTTGCACCGAATACCTAACAAGCCTCGGGTGACAATTTCTCAGCACGACTCAGGTACCTCAATCATTTATTCGTTTTTTCCCCTTGTATGACCAGATGGCGGCCTATTTTGTTTACAAACTCACGAAGACTGAAAGTTGTATAAAAATAAGAAACCTGCATACAGTAACTGAGAGGCATACAGATCTGTTATGACTTACATTACTGTTATTGTTCTATGTAGTAATTAATACTTATTTCTAAGTGAGAACGGTCTTAAGAATGTACACACACTACAAGTCAAAAGTTGACACCTCATTCAAGGATTCTTTATTTGTACTAATTTTCTACATTATAGAATAATAGTGAAGACATCAAAACTATGAAATAACACAAGGAATCATGTAGTAACCAAAAGAAAAGTGTTGAACAAATCAAAATATATATTTTATATTTGAGATTCTTCAAAGTAGCCACCCTTTGCCTTGATGACAGCTTTGCTCACTCTCAGAGCGGCATATGTTAGTCTAGAGACACCTTTACAGTAAAATAAGCAGAGACACCAGATGCTTTTCTCATTTCTGTGGAGAACCCGTACCCATTACATTAGGAAAATATAATGAACACTTACGAGTATGGTGGGCTGAATTTACTAATTTAAATAATACTTAAGATCAATTGGATAAATCAATTCCTAAGAAGAACTTCATTCCTCATCATGTCTTCTCTACTTTTGGTGGCCTTCACTTCATGTTGGTTTGTAATTATAATATTGAAAAAGTTCCAGTGAAACGCTGCTTTTCATCGGCAGGTTCTCGTCAATTTCTCCACACATTATATATGGAATAAATTAGGACATAGTATAAAATTACTAATACTGTTTTTAGAATATTGGTTTCTGAAATAATATCCTATTGGTGAGCCAACTTGTAAATGCAGAGGGTAATTCTTATCACTTTACAAGATCCCTGTAACACCTCATGATTTTGCAATTCTTTTAGATGCCATTCCCTCAGGTGTTGCTTTATTATTCAGGAACGTGTCAAGACCTTACCCTCAGAACATACTTACTATTAACCCTGTTGACTCATCAGTAGCAAAGATTTTTCTTCTCTTTTGGTCCCTTCAACAGAGCTATATGAGCCTCGTTTCAGCAGGATGTTGTATCTATACCTTATGTCATGCCTTATTGGAAATGGTTTTATTGATAATGGTCTTGGATGTTGCCACACACATACCTACTTATTAACTAAATTAAGGAAGTTCCTTTCTGAATTCTTCATAATTATTATCCTGCCAACCATACAAAGAAGTTTAAGAAAAACACAAATTCACCATTGTACCTTTTGTAATGACCACCCAGAAACGGTGTTGCATTTTTTTGGCATTGTATTGATGGAATCAGTAGATTTATAATTGAACACATTTGATGATTTTACACTATTATGGAGAGATGTACGGCTTGGATTCTTTAACTACGATAGAAATAAGTTGAAACAATTAAGTAATTAATTTCACAAATGTTGGGGCCAAATTTCATATTCAAAATGTAAATTTACAAACACATTTTCTTAAAATATAGTTACATTTATTTTTGTAAGACAATTAAATACACTACCAACAAAAAAGCTGTTAGAATAAGTGTTTATGTCCCTTAAGGTCCTTGTGTAACGTGATATTGTACCCCCTAGCCAAATTGTCCTTTGTATGTGTATATGACACACACACACACACACACACACGTGTTCCCCCATGTACTTTTGTATTGATGTTTGTTGAAAAAAAATGTCCTTGACCTAAAGATCATCAAAACAGCCTGTGTGGGTTTGTGCTATTCAGTAGAACTGGGAATTGCCAGGGACATCGCGGCACGATATCACAATACTTTGGTGCCGATACGATATGTATCGCAATTCGATACTGCGAATTTTATTGCAATTCAATGTTTCAAACATATTGCTCACCATATGTCTGCTGCAGAGGGACAAGAGGGAGCAACGAGAAACATGTTTTGATCAGTCATGGAAATAAGTGCTGAAAAGAAATTTGCTCCCAATTTCAAAGCTATGAATGGAAAATAGACGTGTTGGTGCAGGTTCAGCCAACTAGCGCAAAAATAGAGATTTCCAAAACGATACACCGTGAAAATATCCTAATATGTAACTATCGACCCCGCCCCCACAGATATACGGTTTAGGTCTGGATCCAGTCTGTGTAGAAGTGTGTGATCATCCTCCACTGCAAAAGTCTAGGTGTCTAGACATGCTAGGGAACCCACCTCGTGAGATCCATGGGAGAAGTTCATGCGAGCGATGTTCATCCCAGACTTGATCATCTCCTTCAGCATGTCCACAGAGCGGGAGGCTGGCCCTGTTACGACAGAGGTTTAAACATCAGCACACACACGTGTGATGGCATACAGTGGGTATTTCACAGCATCA
Organism: Salvelinus alpinus; assembly: GCF_045679555.1. NCBI lineage: Eukaryota > Metazoa > Chordata > Actinopteri > Salmoniformes > Salmonidae > Salvelinus > Salvelinus alpinus. Next base: position 35,310,272 of record NC_092090.1, read on the forward strand.
TCCTATAGTAGAGGGCCTTTAAAATACTGATGTAAAAATGTTATAGGCCTACAGACATTTGAATGCTAGCATCCATTGTGTGAGTGTGTTAGGCGAGATACCTTGAGTCACTCACTGTTGTGCAGCACGTGCCAGGTGATCTAGTTACAGTATGGAATTCACAACTAAATGTTTGCCATCTAGATATCTTATAACTATTAAGTGAATTGTCTAAAAATGTCCTAAATGCTCTCAAGTTGTGCATTTGGTTTACTAATTTTGTAGCTAGTGAGCCATCTAGCTGAAGCTGAAAATAGTTTAGGTCAGAGACATTTTGACAATACGTTCGTTAGCATTTTCTATGGGATTTTACATGTTCCTGTTAGCATTGCTAACCATCGGATTACAGAGGCTCAGTGAAGTTTGAAAATAGCAGCCCTTGTGTTCAGTGCCAGTATTACCGAATATCCCAGGATGGCACAAGGTCGGTATGACAATCTAGATACCGCCCAAGCCTAGTGTGTGAGTGCGTGGCCACTGACCAATAGTGCAGATGATGCCAGTGTTGCGGGCGGTGGTGGGCTCAGAGTCTATGTCCAGCAGGCACATGTGCTCCAGGAAGGTGTCGGCCATGGCAGCGCCGAGCTGCTGCGTCTGGACGAAGGCAGAGCCCATGTCTTGAGACTTTGAACCGGGCATGATGGCAAAATTTGAAGAAGTCCTGGAGGAGGAGAGAGAGATGAGGTGATATGAAGGGCGTACTAAGACAGTAAGGTGCTAATGGTTCACTCGATTCAGTGTCTCCAATCTCAGGCATTATCAGGTCATGGACTGGACTGCCACATTAAACACACATGACCACACTGGTTCATGAAACCAACTTTAGAGCCACCAGTCTAGGAATTAGCACACAACAGCTTATTGAGGCACAGTGTGTGGCTTTGAATCAATTGACATCTGTGCAAATAACCGTTTGTTTGTGGAATGAGGAACCTATTCAAAAGAAGACTACATCTGAAAAAACAGGAAGTGTGATTGAAGCCCTTGCCTGCTGGTTCTCATGCTGTACCATAGACAAAGACATGGGCCTAGATACGATTGATCTATAACATAGCCTGGGCTACAGAAACATGTCGAGGTTATTCCTAGCCAGTAATATTCTTTCATTGAGGAGCACATTGAGCTGTTTGCACATTGTGTTCTCCCCCTCCCCTCGTCTGAGGTCCCCCATGGCAACCGCAGCCCTGACTGGCACAGTGCTTTCATTATTTCCTCCTAGCCCAGGACAGATCACTTTCAACATGGCTCAATACAGAGCTGTTGAAAACAAGGGGACATTTCGAGAAGGACTGCATCAAACCCAATAGGTTACTTCGTAGCACCATAAAGTTATCTTGCTCAAGACTCTTCCCTTTTCTAGTGTCATTCTTGACAGTATTACACAACAGGCTCTTTGTACAGGTACTGTATGTCAGGCCAAATTCTCAGTGGCTTTAGGGCAGGCAAAAAAAAAGTCAATGTGGTAGCTCTGTGTAAGGTGGAGCATCTCTTTGAGAGTGTGGCGTCCGAGTCAACTCTGCTTCAGGGGCTGTTGCCATGGTTACATAACCAAGGAATGTGGCAATAGATGTCATACTTTCCATCTGTGGTATGTAGGCTGAGGGGGATCACTGGAGGGCTGCCCTAGACAAGTCAGGGTTACCAAACTGGACTAGCATAAACACTAACCAGTGGAGAGTTTAATTTAACCCAGTCTAAATTATACAGTGACACTCACATGAACAGAGAACAAACTCACTGATTGCTTCTTCATGGTGGAGCTTCTAGGAAATACTAAGCTTTCTAATAGGCTACATCTGTTAGTCTACCTTGTTGCGGTGAACAGTTCCACTATTCTGGCAGAACTCTAAGACACTACTTAAAACAGATGAGAATCTGCAGAATGCATAGGGACAGAGAGAGCATGTCATCTTCCTCAGTAGCCCCGCTTACTGCAAAGCCCACAGCACAATCGTATCACATAACTCCCCTCAAAATTACCAGGCTAGTTTGAATTAGCCGAGGCTAAATTTGTTTGGCTAATGTTAGCCAATGTTGCCAAAACCATGAGAAAACAAGTGATCAGTCATGGAGATAAAAGCTCTGAAGGAAAAATACTGGAGTTTTGGTGCAGGTAGTCTGCAAAAATAATGTGATATTGTCAAAAATAATATCCCGATATGTAACTGTAATCAACCCCGTCCCCCCGCATTCACTATTATTTAGGGCAGGCAACCCTCTAGAACCAGGCCTACACTCAGCTCATCTCTTTCAGTGTGTAAATGAATCGGGACAGGGGCCTGCCAAACAGCAGCAGTAAAACCCAATAGGCAGCAGCTCAGTGACATCAGAGCCTCAAAGGCAGCAGCCCAGTGTTGTACGTGAGCACGGTCACATCCTGCTCTCTCCAGACTCTCAACTGCGTACACAGCATGAGACAGCAGGGGCAAGGTGTAGCCCCCAGACATAGTAGAGCACAGTGTAGACTGCAGAGAGAGGAACAAAAATCATACAATGCCTTGTCTCAAATGAGGCCTAGATTCTTATCCCTGGAACACACTGTATACAGCAAACTGCAGAACGCCCAACAGGGTCATTTTATTTGAGGGGGTGAGACACGGGATGGGCTCTTACGTCCACACAAAGGCTGGTAAGGTAACCAACAACAACTGACAATCTCAAGAGGTTGACGATGACGTCTCAAGATCAATGCACATAAATCAGTGCCATAGGCTACATAAAATACACAGTGTAAATTGTATAATGCAATTGCTGTTCATATGGTCACTATGGCTTTACTCCTTCCTTCAAATGAACAGGGACATGTTCTGAATTAACCTACAGCCTGAGGGGAGTCCTGACATGACCCAGCCTGCTATGCTTCCGCAGGAAACCCTTCCTACCCTGTGACTAACATAACACAGCTAGGCTGATGGCTCACCAAAAGATGCTCTACAGTCCAAGGCCATGCCAGTCTGATCCACCCTTTCACTGAGACACCATACATAATACATAACCATACAGCCTGTGACAAAGATGTAAAGAATGTTAGGGCTGACCTGGGGCCAGTGACACACACCAGTAATAAACCTAAGTGACCCAGATGCATGTCTAACTTTAGAGCTGCCCTGTTGCTATCAATCCTCCCCCATCCCACCTCTCACTGGAACAGAATATGCTTCCCCGCTCTCCATGTACTTCCTCTCTGCCTACGTACTGCCCCCTCCCCCTTCCCTCACTTTCACACATCCATGCCATGCACACACTGTGCGATGTCTCCACTGCGCATTGGCAGCATAGCCAGAGTTTGCCTTACAGGAGTGACATCACATGACATCCTAGGCGCAGCCATGACGACCCCGACGTAGCCAATAATCCTACACTGGTGACCTCAGAGAAGCCCAGCACTCTTCCCCTGCGCTACATTGATTCAGTCTCATCATCCAGCTATGTGGCTTTACGTACCAGTAGACCTTTCTGTTCCTCCTGGGGACGTACAAAAACGTAGCTGCTACAGCCCTCCAGAGGATCCCCAGTCTGTGTGACCCCCGGTCCCCACAGAGCGCAGCAGGAACAGCAGCAGAGCTAACCGGACAAGCAGGAACTCCCGGTAGAGTGACTCGCCTGCCTACGCATGGCTCAGGAATAAATCCTCTTCTCTTCAGTGAGGATAATGTGCTGCAGTACACACAGTCCAGGCTGCTGCATCCATGGAGCAGGCTGCGTGCCCTGATACTGCGACTATACATGAGACCTTCAAACCTGCCGTTTACCGCAACCATGTTATGCTGGCAGCACTAGGTCATATTACCCCTAGGGCTCTAAAAATGGTGGCTGTGTATTCTAATAATAACACATGGTAAGCCTGTGTAGAAGACAAAATGCTAGCCTGGGATTAGTGCATTGCATGCTGCCATTGGGTGGCAGTAGTCATACATCACTGGGTGGGTGACACATTTGCATTCTGTGCTGCATTGCATTACACAGCAGATAGTATCCATGTTCTGCTGCGCTGCAGCCTAGCGTTACTCAGCACCTGTAGCCACTATGCTAGTCTCACATCACCAGACATAGCCAAGAGCAGGAGGCAAGGCTACCGCGATGCATGGCAGACTGCATGAAAGTGACACCAGCTGCAGCAGGACTACTGCAGCAAAACAAATGCAGTCAGTGTAGGCCTACACCCCTCAACACTGCAGCAGGTTAAGGACAGTTCATAGGTTGGGTTTTCAACCTGGGCATTCTGAGTTTTTATTTCACCTCATTGAGAACAAACTTCAGAGGAAGAGGTGCCTAGTCATTCTCCCTGTGCACCGTTAGGGGCTATTGCATGATATTTGAAACTCTGGAAAGTTACAGCAGGAAATGACTAAAAGGTGACACCAAAGTTGGAGTATTTTAGACATTTAGCATGCATACGTGCTCCCAGCCCAGTACTCCGGGTATGCAGATTGCCAGATAGGGCACTGACGTATACATTATAATCTAGGCCTCACACCCCTACGAGAAGCACTATGTTGGGACATACCATAGTATAGCCACTCCTGTCCCCACTGACAAGACATGATTCCTAACCTACTGAGAAGTGCTCCTATGCCCTAGCATCCCAAAATAGAAGTCGGCTCCCTCAAGTGACCTGGCAGATGCTGTGTAAAGTATAGGGCCAGGGTGGCTTGTATTTCCTCCTACACTAACACAGGGCTCTGAGCCAGAAGAATCTGTTACATAACAATGGCTGAGCATCTCAGGAATAGTCCTAACTAGACGTAGGAGGAGCACTAAACCTTAGTTTGAAGCCTAAATTAGTTCTGAGACTGACTAACCACACACATTTCTGATATGAAATTTTCAAATTGTTCAAGTTAGTCTAGACAGGCTTCATAAAAAAATAAATGAAGGCCTACATGACCATTTGATTTGGGAGGTAGGAGAGATGGAAGAACTGACCATGGAGGTCAGGGTTTGATGCAGGCTAGCTGATAGAGCTACAGTATTGATGTATGACTAGTCAATAAACAGGCACTGCAGAAGAGGGATTCTAGAAGGTTGCACCGACTCCCCCCTCCCAGTGTCAACAAAGCCAGTCCATTCAGACATAGTTAGGGCCATATAAAATTGTGTTTTTTGCTGTCTGCTTTCACGGATTTTATAGGGCCCTAGAGTTTGACAGGTCAGTGAGGCCACACTACTATAGTAAAGGTGCTTGTTGTAGACTTATTCCCAACAAAAGGACACTAGACCACTGAATGTCAGTGTGAATAACAGTTTTGTTCAGGGGGCCGGGAGGACCGCACATATCTGATCATTATTATTAAAAACAACCGATTCATTAAATTGGTAACATGAGAATGGTCAGTCATCAGTTTGCAGTACAACGCATCCACTGATGCGCCACAGGGCACGTCTCCATTCTGCGTCACATTTTCACGAATTTAAGATATCGCGAAGAGAAACTGGCCAATGGAATTCCAAGTTCATCGGGCAACCACACCCACCACGCGAGACAAGACAAACGCGCTCGTATTTTACTTTTCTCCCCGCTTTAAAATACATGTTTTAGACTGATACCATGTTAGTTCATGACAAATAACTCCACTCATAAAAATAGTAGTTAACCCGTATGAATGGTTAACTGGAGAAAACTGCATCACGCTGAGTTAGTCACTGACAAACGACACCATTCTTTGTATGACTACAACAAACGACACCATTCTTTGTATGACTACAACACCACATGGTTTGTAAGTTTAAACGGTGTAAGATGGTTCAAAGTGACCACTACTGTTACCTCTTACTAGGTAGCTAGACAGTCATCTTTTAGGATCCATCCCTTGCCTGGACTATGCCACTAAAGAAACCAGCTTGCAACAGAATATGATAAAAGATGATAAGATGATACAATTGTAATTTTGTGACAGCAGTACAGCAAAACAAACGTACATCATGTCATTAGCTAGCTACAACTCTTGTGATGATACTCACCTTCTGTCGATGAACAACTGCCAGACTGACGTATTTCTCTTACACCCAGAAGCTCAAGGTGATCTCCTAAACTGAAGCGGAACTATTTTTGTTCGATGCATCACGTATCCATCCGCGATAAATAAGTCGCTATTACAAGTATATAATGAATTCAATCGAAAGATATGGTTTCAATAATTCATAAATATTTAGAATGTATTTATGTATGATTTCTGATGTATTCTTTGGAGAGAAAAAACCCCGGTTAACTAGGGCTTGGAACTAAACCATGGGGAAGTTTACATAAAGGAACATAATGAAAGTGCGGTGATGCGATACAGCTGATGTCCAATCAGGAACGAGAAGCATCTCTGAAGCATGGGGCCGACATGTGACTCAGGGATGCAGTATAATTTCTTGAACATCTCATCGGAATGGGTACCATAGGGTCTTATATTCAATTACCTGCATTTCAGTGACACTATGCTCAATCTCACTGTATAGTCAATATTTGCATAAATGTATACCCATCATGGTGGTTGGAGATGTGAAAATCCCAGGAAAGACACACCTAAAATTGCACGTACATCCTCGAAGCCGCAGTGTCTCATGGGATGCCCATGACTGAAAGGTTATATTATTGTGTAAGTAACAAATGTGTCAGAAAATGATCGTGTCTCACGCTCTCAAACAAATCAGTAGTTCAATCCTTTCCGATCTCCACTCATCTCACCCAGACACATAGTATCTGATGATGATGACGATATTTTACATAATTGTAGTTACCATCACGATACTACTAATCATGCAAGGCAGTTCCACAACATGCCACTTTAAGAGTTCACTTTTTAATTTAGAGAATTCAGAGGGGTCTGTCATCAGCACAAGTATAACCACAGATAGGAGACAGTACCTTTGGTATACTGTAACAGTTGAGGATGAGATGATTTATAATCAGCAGCTCCCTCTAGTGTTCATTATGAAGAAGAGATTAGCTGAGGTTTAGCTTGCTGTGGCTAAACTACAATTGAATATTCCTTCCCCCAGCACAAACCTTTGATAGTTTCCCTCTAACCTTTTCTCTTACTTTTATATCATGCAATATATTTTGGGTAAAGGAGTTATATAAACAAAAACCCTTTCACTCAATCTGACTTGTTGTATTCCTACTCAACTCAAGCTCTCATCACAGATGGGAGTGAGACTACAAATTCTGCCTAACCCTCATCAAGCCAAATTAGAGGAAAATTCCTACCTGTTGTCACTGGCGAAGTGTTCTAACTGTGTAGGGATTGTCTACATGTCATCATGTACACCATTCAGTCATGGAATGTAACCCCTCCCTCTCTGTCCGCTCCTACGGTAGTCCTCACCTGAACTCAAAGGTAACATGGCTGCAGCTGCTGCCACTGTTGGCTTCTCCCTGGCCCTGGCCAGACTCTGGCTGTGTCCTGCACTCTGCACTCATAGGCTCTGCTCCCTCAGACCAATGGACACCTGCCCAGGTGAGGGACATTCCCTCCAACCCAATCACCTGGCCCCGCTGGCCAAGCCCCCACCAGTCACAGGGCATTATCATCTCACACACCACAGCCATGAGGTACAGTAAGATAACCCTCACCCTGGTGAAATCCTCAGTCAAATCCTATAGATATATAGATATTAGATAAGCGGCTGTGATGATATATTCAAATTTTGATTTGTTAGATTATATGTTTTCTGACTAAGATGATAGTTTATTTTCATATCATGTAAAATCTTCATCAGGTTTTTATAATATTTTATTGAAGTGATTCCATTTTTGATAAAGACCTAGAAAAGCAATATTCACTGCAGAACTATCTATTCTATGTCTATGGCAAGTCTCCCCTGTACGCATACAGCTAGAGCCATCCTTTGAGAAGGTGTGTACATTTGTCCTGTATAATTATGTCTATTGAAAGGGTCATGCACTGTGCATACTCCCCCACCATAGGCTCTTGAAGTATAGTGCATTCGGAAAGTATTTAGACCCCTTCCCTTTTTCCATATTTTGTTACTTTACAGCCTTGGATTAAATACAACTTCACCTCAAAAACCATCACACAATACCCCATGATGACAAAGCGAAAACAGGTTTTTAGAAATGTTTGCAAATTGTATTGAAAAAAAGTGTTAAACAAATCAAAATATATTTTACATTTGAGATTCTTCAAATAACCTCCCTTTGCCTTGATGACAGCTTTGCACACTCTTGGCATTCTTTCAACCAGCTTCCCCTGGAATGCTTTTTCAACAGTCTTGAAGGAGTTCCAACATATGCTGAGCACTTGTTGGCTGCTTTTCCTTCACTCTGCGGTCTGACTCATCCCATATTCCATATTTTGTTACGTTACAGCCTTAGATTAAATGACAATGTTCCTCATCAATCTACACACAATACCGCATGATGACAAAGCAAAAACAGGTTTTTAGAAATGTTTGCAAATGTATAAAAAAATAAAAATAAAAAAACGTTATTTACATAAGTATTCAAACTCTTTGCTATGAGGTTCAAAATTGAGCTCATGTGCATCTTGTTTCCAATGATCATCCTTGAGATGTTTCTACAACTTGATTTGAGTCCACCTGTGGTAAATTCAATTGATTGGACATGATTCTGAAAGGCACACACCTGTGTATATAAAGTCCCACAGTTGACAGTGCATGTCAGAGCAAACCAAGCCATGAGGTCGAAGGAATTGTCCATAGAGCTCCGAGACAGGATTGTTGAGGTACAGATCTGGGGAAGGGTACCCAAAAATGTCTGCAGCATTGAAGTTCCCAAAGAACACAATGGCCTCCATCATTCTTAAATTAAAGAAGTTTGGAACCACCAAGACCCTTACTAGAGCTGGCCACCCGGCCAAACTGAGCAATTGGAGGAGAAGGGCCTTGGTCAGGGAGGTGACCAAGAACCCGATGGTCACTCTGACAAAGCTCCAGAGTTCCTCTGTGGAAATGGGAGAAACCTTCCAGAAGGACAACCATCTCTGCAGCACACCACCAATCAGGCCTTTATGGTAGAGTGGCCAGATGGAAGCCACTCCTCAGTAAAAGGCACATGACAGGCCACTTGGAGTTTGTCAAAAGGCACCTAAAGGAATCTCAGACCATGGGAAACAAGATTCTCTGGTCTGGTGAAACCAAGGTTGAACTCTTTGGCCTGAATGCCAAGCGTCATGTCTGGAGGAAACCAGACACCATCCCTATGGTGAAGCATGGTGGTGGCAACATCATGCTGTGGGGATGTTTTTCAGAAGTTCACCTTCCAACAGGACAACGACACTAAGCACACAGCCAAGACAACGGAGGAGTGGCTTCGGAACAAGTCTCTGAATGTCCTTTAGTGGCCCAGCCAGAGCCCGGACTTGAACCCAATTGAAAATCTCTGGAGAGACCTGAAAATAGCTGTGCAGCGATGCTCCCCATCCAACCTGACAGAGCTTGAGAGGATCTGCAGAGAAGAATGGGAGAAACTCCCCAAATACAGGTGTGCCAAGCTTATAGCGTCATACCCAAGAAGACTCGATGCTGTAATCGCTGACAAAGGTGCTTCGACTAAGTACTTGAGTAACTGAGTGACTTGCCTAGTTAAATAAAGGTTTAATAAAAAGAAATCTATAAAAATTAAAGGGTCTGAATACTTACACTACCGGTCAAAAGTTTGATAGTCCCACTAAGCCCAAACCAGATGGGATGGCGTATCGCTGCAGAATGCTGTAGTAGGTATTATGGTTAAGTGTGCCTAAAATTGTAAATACATCACAAACAGTGTCACCAGCAAAGCACCCCCACATCATAACACCTTCTCCTCCATGCTTTAAGGTGGGAAATACGCATGTGGAGATCATCCATTCACCCACACTGCGTCTCACAAAGACACAGCGGTTAGAACCAAAATTCTCCAATTTGGACTCCAGACCAAAGGACACATTTCCACCAGTCTAATGTCCATTGCCCATGTTTCTTGGCACAAGCAAGTCTCTTCTTATTATTGGTGTCCTTTAGTAGTGGTTTCTTTGCAGAAATTCGACCATGAAGGCCTGATTCACACAGTCTCCTCTGAACAGTTGATGCTGAGATGTGGCTGTTACTTGAACTCTGTGAAGCATTTATTTGGGCTGCAATTTCTGAGGCTGGTAACTCTAATGAACATCCTCTGTAGCAGGGGTAACTCTGGGTCTTCTATTCCTGTGGCGGTTCTCATGAGAGCCAGTTTCATCATAGCGCTTGAAGGTTTTTGCGACATGCACTTGAAGAAACTTTCAAAGTTCTTGAAATTTTCCACATTGACTGACCTTCATGTCTTAAAGTAATGATGGATAGTTGTTTTTCTTTGCTTATTTGAGCTGTTCTTGCCGTAATATGGACTTGGTCTTTTACCAAATAGTGCTATCTTCTGTGTACCCCCCTACCTTGTCACAACACAACTGATTGGCTCAAACGCATTAAGACGGAAAGAAATTCCACAAATGAACTTTTAAGAAGGCACACCTGTTAATTTAAATGCATTCCAGGTGACTACCTCATGAAGCTGGTTGAGAGAATGCCAAGTATGCAAAGCTGTCATCAAGGCAAATGGTGGCTATTTGAAGAATTTAAAATGTAAAATATATTTTTTGTTTAACACTTTTTTGTTACAACATGATTCCATATGTGTTATTTCATAGTTTTGATGTCTTCACTATTATTCTGCAATGTAGAAAATAGTAAAAATGAAAGAAAAACCCTTGAAGGAGTAGGTGTTCTAAAACTTTTGAACAGTAGTGTATGTTGAATACTTAAATTTGCAAAAATGTCTAAAAACCTGTTTTTGCATTGTCATTATGGGGTATTGTGTGTAGATTGGTGAGATATAAAAAAATAAAAATAAATTGGGAAAAAGTCAAGGGGTCTGAATACTTTCTGAATGCACTGTATGTTCTATCTTTGTCTTCAGGCAGAAAATCTTTATAAGGGTCACTGCACTTTGGAATTCCTGCCATAACACATCAGCAAAGAGTGAGACAGCACTCCTTACTAAGAGTGGACACACAGCAGAGCCAAACGGACAGTTCGTTCAGAGCCTAATCTGTCTGTGATATTGGTCAGTACTTACCACGATGCAGGGAGCTAACCAGGATAAACACTGATTAAGACTGTTGCACAGAGGCTAATTGCCATTGGCTCAGACACTGACTCAGCCACTGTACAATATCCTAAACAATATGCTGCTATATAATTGCTATACACACTGCAATACATTAAATACTGTACCAATGCTTCTACATTTCATGAGTTAATTAGAATGTAATATGTTTCATGTTTTGTGGTTTCGTTCCTAAGTTTTCACTGTATATGTTTTTTTTGTTTCATCTTTTAGAAAAGGCGATTTGTGAGCGTAACAGACAGAATGGTCCTAAAATGGTATCAGACAACAGACATGCACTTCTTTCTCAAAAAGTGATTGCTCTGGTAGAGACACAGGCTTAGAAACAGACTCAGAAACACACACACACACACACACACACACACACACACACACACACACACACACACACACACACACACACACACACACACACACACACACACACACACACACACACACACACACACACACACACACACACACACACACACACACACACACACACACACACACACACAGCACTAACAGGACTGCCATTTTTCTCTCCCCCTTCTCCCTTTAGCAGAAACACAGTCAGCTGCAAGTCACATGACCAGCTGCTAGCTCCAACTGGGCATGCTCAGGCCCCTCAGTGTTGTCAGGCAAAAACTAAGACGGCAGTACGAGCAGAGATCTGCAATAGATAAACACAGACATAGAGCAGCCACCGGGAAGCAGAGAGGCTGATACGGACAGGGAGAGAGAGGGAGGCAGCCATTTTGGCATTTACAATTCTCACTGTTGTTTTTAAGTAATTTTATTTAAATTTTTCATTCAGGGGGGACATAGCAGGGATATAAAAGCAGGTGTTCCCTTTAAGAGGGAAAGGATCAGGACCAAGGACAGCATCCTCCATCTCCATCCTCCATCTCCAGCTCCTGTATAGGTAAGCGTGCCGGACGGAGGAGAGGTGGGGGATGGGTAAAGTTGCATGCCTCTGCGTGTGTTTAATTCTCATTGAAGGGATGAGGGGAGAGGGTCAGTTTGCTCTATCGGTATGTGAGACGACAGAGAGAGGCGAGGGGGGTGGGGGGTTCGGGGACATGGCAATGCAGGTGGGGGAATACGGGGGGGGGGGGGGGGGGGGGTATTGGTGAGTGGATTTGGGGGGGGGGGCTTTCCAAAAGAGGATTGCTGAACATCCAGGAGATGTGGAAAACCATTAATAGCAAAAGAACGCATGATAAATACACTATAGTTGAAATGGAATGTGGTCTCGCTAGAGGCAGGTTCTGGTGAAACAAAATGGCTCAGGTTTGGGGAGAGATGAGGTCGCTGAACTGAGTAAGCACAGAAGAAGAAAGGAGAGAGAGGCAGAGGAAAAGAGAGACAGTGTTTCTTCATTTGTATGGACTCACACGTATCTGGTAGAGGAGGCATCGTTGGATTTGTTGTTGACTCTAACAGCCACAGGCTGTGTATGTGTTGTGAGTGTGTGTTTATTAGCGTGTTCTGTGATAACAACCTGTATTCAACTATGAGCATCGTACAGCTGACAGGAGTCCATTACCATTATGCAGTTTAACTGATATAATCTTATTTTTGTGTTGGATGTGTCACTCTAGATCTTTTGTCGTCTATGTTGTGATTTTGTCCAATGTTGAAAAGGTATTGCCTTCAGTGCATGTTGTGTTTAGCTTAGGGGACACAATGATGTGTTTACACCTGAATGTAAAGATATGGCAGCTGAAATATGTGGAGGGAAGTACGCTATCATCTGTAACGCTATTATGCTTTTGTTGGGAGCTGTTAGGGATATATCATAGATTCATTTTATAAAAGTACACACCTGGTACCATCTAGCACAGTGATCTCATCCTCTGAGGTCATTGTGAGGTCTGAGAGCTTAATGGCTGATGATGATGAAATATCACAATTTTAGGATGTTGAGAAAATGTAAAAATTGCCCAGAGAGAAATATGTCCATCCCTGGCTTTAACTCCTGATTCAGCCAGATAAATATTTTGCACACTTTCAATGATTATTCCTAACAAAGACTATTCCTAAACTTGACAGTGCAGGTAATATAATGAAGTGATTTTTACCAAATGGACTACCCTTTCCTTACCTTTTGTACACAGATTGAAAAGATTAGATGAAGATTCTGTTGGATATTCAGATTACCTAAACATAAAATTGTGCACAAAGCACAACACATAAAGCCTCTCTCTCCCACACACTCTCCGTCTTCACTGTGATTAATGGGACGGTGACAGATGGCAGAAGTGGCTGTTGCTAGGATACATGGCAAGGTGAAGTGCAGATGATTGAAAGAAAAAGGGAAAAGGAGGCCACCATTAGGAAGTGGCAATGCGGAAAACGTCATTGCATCATTGTTTAGTGAACTGTGTTTATTTAAGGTAGATGCTTTGTGAAAATGCTGAAATAAGAGACATACTGTAAGCTTATTGTTCTTGTTTCTCCTTCCTGTCATGCCAAATGATTAGGTACCACAGTTTGAGAGGAAGTCCGAGTGACCAGGCCAGACTTCAACCTCAGTCCCTCCACCTACATGGAGCTCAGCTGTTATGGATGGGAGAAGCCTTAACCTGTCTGAGAAACCCCTATGAACAACAGACCCAATGGTGAGACGACTCTTATAACACCATATCCAATGGTAATATCATAGTCGTAATACTGTAGTCTCTGTTTATCATCAGACTGCAGTTATCATAATAGATACAGTCAGAATGGCTGATGTGTGTAGATATCTAATAGATATATAAGGCGTGATGCCTTGCTGTCGATAACTACTAAGCCAAACGAAAACATAATAGTGAATCGTCATACATGTTTTACAAATGATGTATTGAATATCTTTGGCTTATTTCATGTCTAGTTGTACTTTGTTTATCCAAATGGATCTCCGTCCATCCCTTTGACGTGACATAAAAAGCTTTATTTTGAAGTCTTTGAAGAACTGGCAGCTAAATGGACAGAGAGAGAGAAAGGATGGGAGATGGAGCGATAATAACTATAATGGCGTTTCACATCTGTCTGTATGCCTGCAGGACATCAAAGGCCAGTCCTGGACTGATGAGGAATCAGATGGGGAGAATGAGTCGGAGCAGTTCCTCTATGGGATCCAGGTACCCAGGCCGTCATGACATCCTCCCAGGCCTCCTATCCCTCCCAGAGGGCAAACCGGACAAAACTGGTAGAAAGGATGTCTTAATGACGTCATTTCAACCAGTTTTGCCCACTAGGCTCTTTGGTCCAATACAAACAGAATCAACACATGGGGTCTACAGAACTCCCCTAGGGGTCTACAGTAACTGCAATCTTGTTACATCAAATCCTATGTGACATACACAATGTCTTAATCTTTCAATCAGCTTTCTACATAAAGTTATCTCTAAAGGATTGAGGTGAAAGTACTGTAAATTCAGTCCGGTTTTAAAAGCCTATTCTCCAGTGGATTCAGACCATCTACCGAGACATGAGAGCCTGTTTGTAGGCACTAATATATGTGTGTGAGAACGAGACAGATAGAAGACGGAACTAGAGATAGAGACATGCCGATACAGTCCTGTGAGACAGCAGAACAGGAGACTGCCCCTGTACATTTTCTAATACTACAGTCATTGTATACATGAGTATCAGTGCTAGCTCATATTACTGTACATGGATGCTACAGCAGCATCTCCATGGATAATTCAGTGGTCTGACTTGTGCCCCTCCCGGCCTGCAGGGGAGCTGTGCTGCTGACCTGTACCGACACCCCCAACTGGATGCAGACATCGAGGCAGTGAAGGACATCTATACCGACAGTGCTGTCTCTGTCAGGTACTACAGTACACACACAGTCTCCACAGCCAAGTCTCTAAACCAAGACCACAAACTGTTATTGTCATTATCAGTAAATACTTTGCTACAGAGAACATCAGACCCACTGAGATGTCAAGTTTCTTGGTGCGGAAAAGCTTTTCAGTTTATGTGATTATTACATCTGAATGTTTGCTATTCTTCCTCTTTCAGAGAGTATGGAACCATTGATGATGTGGACATTGACCTTCAGATTAATATCAGTTTCTTGGATGTGAGTTTTCGTTTTTATTATCTTTGGGCATTCCAGTATTACAATTCAGCATAGTAGAAAGTGTATGTGTATATCATATGTGTGTGTGTTTGTTCCAGGAGGAGGTGGCAACAGCCTGGAAGGTCATCCGAACAGAGCCCATCATTCTGAGACTACGGTTCTCTCTCTCCCAGTACCTAGATGGACCGGGTGAGCAGAGCCCCAGTGGCTGTGCGTGTGTGTGTGTGTGTGCATGCGTTCGCCTGCCTGTGTACAGTTGAAGTCGGAAGTTTACATACACTTAGGTTGGAGTCATTAAAACTCGTTTTTCAACCACTCCACAAATTATAGCATTGGCAAGTCGGTTAGGACATCTACTTTGTGCATGACACAAGACATTCTTTCCACCAATTGTTTACAGACAGATTAGTTCACTTATAATTCACTGTATCACAATTCCAGTGTGTCAGAAGTTTACATACACTAAGTTGACTGTGCCTTTAAACAGCTTGGAAAATTCCAGAAAATGATGTCATGGCTTTAGAAGCTTCTGATAGGCTAATTGACATCATTTGAGTCAATTGGAGGTGTACCTGTGGATGTATTTCAAGGCCTACCTTCAAACGCAGTGCCTCTTTGCTTGACATCATGGGAAAATCAAAAGAAATCAGCCAAGACCTCAGAAAAACATTGTAGACCTCCACAAGTCTGGTTCATCCTTGGGAGCAATTTCCAAATGCCTGAAGGTACCAAGTTCATCTGTACAAACAATAGTACGCAAGTATAAACACCATGGGACCACTCAGCCGCCATACCGCTCAGGAAGGAGACGCGTTCTGTCTCCTAGAGATGAACATACTTTTGAAAAAGTGCAAATCAATCCCAGAACAACAGCAAAGGACCTTGTGAAGATGCTGGAGGAAACAGGTACAAAAGTATCTATATCCACAGTAAAATGAATCCTATATCGACACAACCTGAAAGGCTGCTCAGCAAGGAGGAAGCCACTGCTCCAAAACCGCCATAAAAACAGCCAGACTACAGTTTGCAACTGCGAGTGGGGACAAAGATCGTACTTTTTGGAGAAATGTCCTCTGGTCTGATGAAACAAAAATAGAACTGTTTGGCCATAATGACCATCGTTATGTTTGGAGGAAAAAGGGGGAGGCTTGCAAGCCGAGGAACACCATCCCAACCGTGAAGCACGGGGGTGGCAGCATCCTGTTGTGGGGGTGCTTTGCTGCAGGAGGGACTGGTGCACTTCACAATATAGATGGCATCATGAGGGAGGAAAATTATGTGGATATATTGAAGCAACATCTCCAGACATCAGTCAGGAAGTTAAAGCTTGGTCGCAAAAGGGTCTTCCAAATGGACAATGACCACCCCAAGCATACTTCCACATTTTTGGGCAGAACTGAAAAAGTTTGTGCGAGCAAGGAGGCCTACAAACCTGACTCAGTTACACCAGCTCTGTCAGGAGGAATGGGCCAAAATTCACCCAACTTATTGCGGGAAGCTTGTGGAAGGCTACCTGATGCGTTTGACCCAAGTTAAACAATTTAAAGGCAATGCTACCAAATACTGATTGAGTGTATGTAAACTTCTGACCCACTGGGAATGTGATGAAAGAAATTAAAGCTGAAATAAATTATTCTCTCTACTATTATTCTGATATTTCACATTCTTAAAATAAAGTGGTGATCCTAACTCACCTAATACAGGGAATTTTTACTAGGATTAAATGTCAGGAAATGTGAAAAACTGAGTTTAATGTATTTGACTAAGGTGTATGTGAACTTACAACTTCAACTGTATGTGTGCCTGTGTGTGTTTAATCAGAGCTGAGCTCTTCACTCCTATGGGTTGCGAAATAATGAGTAATCTATTCTCAGAACCGTCAGTGGAGGTGTTCCAGCCCTCCAATAAAGAGGGCTTCAGCCTGGGCCTGCAGCTCAAGAAGTGAGTCCTACCCAAGTCATATGCCACTCAGCACGATTACTCATTCTGGTTCAGAGAGGCTATCCATGGGTCCAACACAAATTTCACAAGATTTCCACCATTTTCAATGACACCTATACAACTTATATGCAAAAGTATGTGGACACCCCTTCAACCACACTCATTGGTGACAGGTGTATAAAATCAAGCACACAGCCATGCAATCTCCATAGACAAACATTGGCAGTAGAATGGCCTTACTGAAGTGCTCTGGAACATTCAATGTGGCACTGTCATAGGATGCCACCTTTCCAACAAGTCAGTTCGTCAAATTTTTGCCCTGCTAGAGCTGCCCTGGTCAACTGTAAGTGCTGTTATTGTGCAGTGGAAATGTCTAGGAGCAACAACCGCTCAGCCGCGAAGTGGTAGGCCACACAAGCTCACAGAACAGGACCGTTGGGTCGAGTGCACAAGCCTAAGATCACCATGCCCAATGCCAAGCGTCAGCTGGAGTGGTGTAAAGCTCACCGCCATTGGACTCTGGAGCAGTGGAAACGCCTTCTCTGGAGTAATGAATTACGCTTCACCATCTGGCAGTCCGACGGACAAATCTGTGTTTGGCGGAGGCCAGGAGAGCGCTACCTGCCCGAATGCACAGTGCCAACTTTAAAGTTTGGTGGAGGAGGAATAATGGTCTGGGGCTGTTTTTCATGGTTCGGGCTTGGCCCCTTAGTTCCATTGCAGGGAAATCTTAACATCGAATGACATTCTAGACGATTCTGTGCTTCCAACTTTGTGGCGACAGTTTGGGGGAGGCCCTTTCCTGTTTCAGCATGGCAATGCCCAAGGGCACAAAGCAAGGTCAATACAGAAATGATTTGTTTAGATCTGTGTGGAAGAACTTGACTGGCCTGCACACCAACTCCATATTATTGCACATGATTTTGGAATGAGATGTTCGACGAGTAGGTGTCCACCTACTTTTGGTCATTTAATGTATATTATGGACTTAAATGTACAGTAGAGTCAATGACATCTGCTAATTGCTAATTGATTGTGACTGGTTGTGCTGTGTGCCCTATAGGATCCTGAGTACGTTCACGTCCCAGCAGTGGAAGCATCTCAGTAATGAGTTCCTGAAGGCCCAGCAGGAGAAGAGACACAGCTGGTTCAAGGCCGGGGGAACCATCAAGAAGTTCCGCGCAGGACTCAGCATCTTCTCTCCCATCCCCAAGTATGGCTCCTATTACAGCTTCTAGTACTATCCCGGCTACTATTACAGCTTCTAGTACTATCACGGCTCCTATTACAGCTTCTAGTACTATCACGGCTCCTATTACAGCTTCTAGTACTATCCCGGCTCCTATTACAGCTTCTAGTATTATCCCGGCTCCTATTACAGCTTCTAGTACTATCCCGGCTCCTATTACAGCTTCTAGTATTATCCCGGCTCCTATTACAGCTTCTAGTACTATCCCGGCTCCTATTACAGCTTCTAGTATTATCCCGGCTACTATTACAGCTTCTAGTACTATCCCGGCTCCTATTACAGCTTCTAGTACTATCCCGGCTCCTATTACAGCTTCTAGTACTATCACGGCTCCTATTACAGCTTCTAGTACTATCCCGGCTCCTATTACAGCTTCTAGTATTATCCTGGCTCCTATTACAGCTTCTAGTACTATCCCGGCTCCTATTACAGCTTCTAGTACTATCCCGGCTACTATTACAGCTTCTAGTACTATCCCGGCTACTATTACAGCTTCTAGTACTATCCCGGCTACTATTACAGCTTCTAGTACTATCCCGGCTCCTATTACAGCTTCTAGTACTATCCCGGTTCCTATTACAGCTTCTAGTACTATCCCGGCTACTATTACAGCTTCTAGTACTATCACGGCTCCTATTACAGCTTCTAGTACTATCACGGCTCCTATTACAGCTTCTAGTACTATCCCGGCTCCTATTACAGCTTCTAGTATTATCCCGGCTCCTATTACAGCTTCTAGTACTATCCCGGCTCCTATTACAGCTTCTAGTATTATCCCGGCTCCTATTACAGCTTCTAGTACTATCCCGGCTCCTATTACAGCTTCTAGTATTATCCCGGCTACTATTACAGCTTCTAGTACTATCCCGGCTCCTATTACAGCTTCTAGTACTATCCCGGCTCCTATTACAGCTTCTAGTACTATCACGGCTCCTATTACAGCTTCTAGTACTATCCCGGCTCCTATTACAGCTTCTAGTATTATCCTGGCTCCTATTACAGCTTCTAGTACTATCCCGGCTCCTATTACAGCTTCTAGTACTATCCCGGTTACTATTACAGCTTCTAGTACTATCCCGGCTACTATTACAGCTTCTAGTACTATCCCGGCTACTATTACAGCTTCTAGTACTATCCCGGCTCCTATTACAGCTTCTAGTACTATCCCGGTTCCTATTACAGCTTCTAGTATTATCCCGGCTACTATTACAGCTTCTAGTACTATCCCGGCTCCTATTACAGCTTCTAGTACTATCCCGGCTCCTATTACAGCTTCTAGTACTATCACGGCTCCTATTACAGCTTCTAGTACTATCCCGGCTCCTATTACAGCTTCTAGTACTATCCCGGCTACTATTACAGCTTCTAGTACTATCCCGGCTACTATTACAGCTTCTAGTACTATCACGGCTCCTATTACAGCTTCTAGTACTATCCCGGCTCCTATTACAGCTTCTAGTATTATCCCGGCTCCTATTACAGCTTCTAGTACTATCCCGGCTCCTATTACAGCTTCTAGTATTATCCCGGCTCCTATTACAGCTTCTAGTACTATCCCGGCTACTATTACAGCTTCTAGTACTATCCCGGCTACTATTACAGCTTCCAGTACTATCCCGGCTACTATTACAGCTTCTAGTACTATCCCGGCTACTATTACAGCTTCTAGTACTATCCCGGCTACTATTACAGCTTCTAGTACTATCCCGGCTACTATTACAGCTTCTAGTATTATCCCGGCTACTATTACAGCTTCTAGTACTATCCCGGCTACTATTACAGCTTCTAGTATTATCCCGGCTACTATTACAGCTTCTAGTACTATCACGGCTCCTATTACAGCTTCTAGTACTATCCCGGCTCCTATTACAGCTTCTAGTACTATCCCGGCTCCTATTACCGCTTCTAGTACTATCCCGGCTACTATTACAGCTTCTAGTACTATCCCGGCTCCTATTACAGCTTCTAGTATTATCCTGGCTCCTATTACAGCTTCTAGTACTATCCCGGCTCCTATTACAGCTTCTAGTACTATCCCGGCTACTATTACAGCTTCTAGTACTATCCCGGCTACTATTACAGCTTCTAGTACTATCCCGGCTACTATTACAGCTTCTAGTACTATCCCGGCTACTATTACAGCTTCTAGTACTATCCCGGCTACTATTACAGCTTCTAGTACTATCCCGGCTACTATTACAGCTTCTAGTATTATCCCGGCTACTATTACAGCTTCTAGTACTATCCCGGCTACTATTACAGCTTCTAGTATTATCCCGGCTACTATTACAGCTTCTAGTACTATCCCGGCTACTATTACAGCTTCTAGTATTATCCCGGCTACTATTACAGCTTCTAGTACTATCCCGGCTACTATTATATCTTCACATTCATTATCCTGGTCAGATTTCATCATCACTGTCATCTCAGTAGTCAATGGGTACATTTTACATCCATTCAATAATACAGTTATTGTGAATACTCTTGATTAATATAATATTTAGATTAAAACGTTTACATGGTTTGCAAGAAGAACGATTTCGCTCACAATCCGCTATACATGTACAGTGCATAATCAGGCTCCCTGATGGAAAAATGTAGAAAATTGCCAATCAAAATAAACATTCTATCACAGCGAACATGTTATTTTTGGGAAGCCTATTTGAGTTTGGACGTATAACATTTGTATGTGTAAACTATTTTAAAGACTTTTTCCCGAACTCACTTCACTCGAGGGAGGCTCTGATTGATCGTGATAGCACACGCCCAGATCAATAACAACACAGGAACTCCAATAAAGGTTGTTTAACCGGGTTATGCTTACTTTGCTTGATCTTACGCAGATTAAGATAATCAGAGTAAGGTGTTTACATGACTAGTGCCAAACCCGGAGTATTGCCATAATCAGCTTAACATTGAATTATTAGTGTGCATGTAAACATACTCACTAATTGGTTGCTCTGAACTTTTATGTTCCTATAATTTTCTTGCGTAGGTGTCTGAATGTCTGTCTGTATGTGTATGTACTGTATACTTCCAGGTCTATCCATTAATGGTCTCTGGGTTGTGTGTGTGTGTCTGTGTTCCCAGGTCCCCCAGCTACCCTCTGATCCAGGACACGGTTCTGAAGGGGAAGCTGAGTGTTCCAGAGCTGAGGGTGACCCGGCTCATGAATCGTTCCATCTCCTGCACCATGAAGAACCCCAAGGGGGAGCTGTTCAGCTACCCCCCCAACAGCCAGGTCGGAGGCCACCTCGCCTCACCACCACCATCACACACCCCTCTCCTGACTGGCCCTCTTACCCCTATACACATCAGCACAGACAACACAATATTTTTTATTTTTTATTTGTTAAGTTTATTTGGACAACAAAAACATCTCAGAAGTGAGAAGAGATGCATTGCACCAGATTTAGCTAACAGCTAACTTACATCTGCAGGCCTTTGGCAGGTGAACATATAAACATGAAAACATTGTATACAAAAGGTCAACATACATACATCAGACATGTTCAAAACAGCAGTCAAGACATGCAGACACGTTTCAAAACAGAGGTCAAGACAATACACATGAACGTCATTCCACGTATTGCTGTTGGACCTGATGGTATTTGAGTTGTGAAACCCAAAAACACATGTCTAAATATTGCCCAGAGCCCAGTTATTGCACCTAATGAAATTTCACGTGTGTGTGTGTTTTGATGGGTATTCTATTGCATTAAAAAAATCACTGTGACCTTACAGCTAGCTAGAACAGTCAAACACAATACATCATCCATATCAGAAAGTGCATGAATTCAGAGCAATACTCGTCACAAGCAACTATTTCCCCATTCTCTTATCCATACTATCTAATTGTTTTCTCGCTTTGAACTACCTGAGAACTTTGACTGTACCCTCCCCCAACCAACACACCTACAGTACTGTACCTACCTTCCTTCCTGAGCCTCTCCCTACCCATACCTGAGATGGCTGGCGCCGTGTCCCATAATGCTTTGTCTTCACTGTACCCATCAGACTGTGGCTGTCCCGGCGGCCAGGGCCCCAGCGCAGATTACCACGAGGCAGCTGATTGAATTGTTTTTCTCATCCCAGGCGGGCGGCCACTGCAAGAACATCCCTACCTTGGAGTATGGCTTCTTAGTACAGGTAGATAAGACCTCAAGGACAAAGCTAGGGCCCTAATAGGCTTTTAGTTCACTCTGAACGTCCTTCCAAAACAACTCCAAAGCGCAAACACTGATAGGACTATCAAGGGTCAAATTACCCTTACAAGAGTTAGAGGACATAGTATGTGCTTAAAGAAGGTCTCCGCCTCTGTTTAATTGATTCATGAAAGTTGAAATGAGGAAATGTTTTATCTATCAAATGATTTAGATTCATGTGCGTGTGTATAATGGGTTTGTTTCAACCCTGGGTAAAGTGACAGACTAAAGCGTTGATAAGAGGCCCAGTCAGCTGATGATGTCATGATAGGAGAGTGGTATATGGGGCTGGAAGAGAGGAGGGGGTGATTGGCAGGAACACCATGTTTTGTCTCCTGACAGATAATGAAATACTCGGAGCAGAGGATCCCCACTCTCAATGAGTACTGTGTGGTCTGTGACGAGCAGCACGTCTTTCAGAACGGATCCATGTTGAAGGTAGACCACATAAAAAAACATACAGTGTGAAGTGAACGTTAAAATGTAAATGTTTCAATTCAGCTATGAGCAAGTTTCTTTGTTTCACTCAGATTGATGTTTGTTCATGTGCGTGTGTGTGCCGCTTGCCCTGTGTGTGTGTGTGTGTGCGTGCGTGTGTGTGTGTGTGTGTGTGTGTGTGTGTGTGTGTGTGTGTGTGTGTGTGTGTGGGTGCGCAGCCGGCTGTGTGCACTAGAGAGCTGTGTGTGTTCTCCTTCTACACTCTGGGTGTGATGTCAGGAGCAGCAGAGGAGGTGGCCACTGGAGCAGAGGTGACTGCCTGACTAACAACACACACACTTTCTCTATCCCCCCGTCTTGTCTGTCTGTCCCTGTCTATCTGGTGATAACTGATCGGCTTTCATGTTGATCCCTAGGTGGTGGATCTGCTGGTGGCTATGTGTCGGGCTGCTCTGGAGTCTCCTCGTAAAAGCATCATCTTTGAACCCTACCCGTCTGTGGTCGACCCCAACGACCCCAAGACTCTGGCCTTCAACCCAAAGGTTACTACTGTTGTTGTGGTTACACACCACGTTACAGGATGTCTGGTTATCATAATATGTGATAACATTCTGAAACATTACTTTGGGCTCATTGAATGGGTTGTAGATATTAATCCAATGTTTTTCTCTCTCCCTGTCCTTCTGACGCCTGTCTCTGTGGCTCCATCTTGCTCCCTGGTCACAGAAGAAGAACTATGAGAGATTGCAAAAAGCACTGGACAGTGTCATGTCCATCCGCGAGATGACCCAGGTACTGAGGCTGGGGGAGGCTGGGATGAAGGAAGGGCAGTGCTGGACTTGGGCTGTGAAAAGAGACTATATATGTGTTGTTGCATTGAATCGTCTCCTTGTCATATTTAGATTTGGTAGTTTAGTGACGAAATGATAGTGGGGTGTGAAATAATGAAAGCTGTCTTTTCCAGGGCTCATATCTGGAGATTAAGAAACAGATGGACAAACTGGACCCTCTGGCTCACCCTCTACTGCAGTGGTAGGTAGAAGGTCTCTGCTTACACCTCCTGCAATCTAAACCTCCAACCCTGTTCTGCCTCTTTCACGAACCTGTTTTTCTCCTCCCCATCCTATCCCGTCCTCTCTCTCCCTCTCTCTCCCTCTCTAGGATCATATCCAGTAACCGATCCCATATCGTCAAGCTGCCTCTGAGTAGGGTATGAATAACACAGATCTCTGGTGTCTGCTCTTCCTCGTAACTGTTGCCGTGTGTTCTCCGCTACATGATTCTCTATTCTCTCTCTCCTTCCCTCCGTCTCTCTCTCTCTCCTATAGCAACTGAAGTTCATGCACACATCCCACCAGTTCTTGTTGCTCAGCAGCCCGCCTGCCAAGGAGGCACGCTTCCGCACGGCCAAGAAGCTCTACGGCAGCACCTTTGCCTTCCAGTGAGTCCCCTCTCTCTCCCCTAAGGGTGCCACTCCCCTGTAGTGGTCCCATATACAGTATATGGCAGCACCAACCTCCCCTTAACCATAGACTCCCACATACAGAATAGGTACTATGTTATATTAAGTTTGAGATGACTTGATTCGTCAATTGTGCACAAAGTCCAACCGAAATTAATTCCATCCCTTCCCAAAGACACATCCAGGTTGGAGCAGGGGGCTGCCACACTGGGCGCCAGTGGAGCAGTTGTTGTGGGGGGTTAAGTGCCTTGCTCAAGGGCACAATGTCAGGCAACGGCATTTGGGATTAGATACCAGTATCCTCCGGTTGCCAGCTCACTTCCACACCGATTTTATTTTTCCTGTCAGATCCGGGATTGAAACTTCTAGGCTACCTGCCGCCCAGTCTTATAGACAGAGACAACACATAATAGAGTCCCACATATCTGGTAGTTACAGCATCCACCAGCTGACGGCACAGTGAACAGACACCACACCCTGTTTTCCCAGCAGTACTGGGTCCCTGATGTAGCAATATCAGTGTGAGCAACAGACAGCCATGCCCCTGCTGTACAAAAGGCACGAAGCAGAAGCATGCATGGGACTATCTGAAAGCAATCAGAACGGTCTCTGTCCCTCAGGCAGCTAGCTGATTTAAATTCAACAACCACTCCTCTTGAACATTGTCTCTACTAAGAATAACAGCATGGCTACCCTGTTTCACCCCTGGGGTTTATTTGAGGACAATAAGAGATGAGAGAAGGTATAGTTTGATGTATTCCCACTGAGACTTCTATTCACGTAACATCCTGCTGTTGAAAGGAGAAGGAGGGGTGATGTAATATCATGAGATTTCTGAGCTGTTCCTGTGCTGTATGTCCTCAGCCATTCTGCTGTCTTTAGCAAACAAACATGCCAAGTTTAGAAAATGTGAGAAAATAGAATCACTATCTCATTACAATCAGCCAAAAACACAGTGTAAACAGACTTATTGCATTGCCAATAAGATGTAGATAGCTCACGGCATGAATGCTTTACTCGAGGTACAGTATAACAATATGTCCATAAATGGTGGGCATGCAAAAGTGGAAATAATTATGTTTTGAACGCTCTCTGCACAGCATTGTTGGAGCCTTTAGAAAGCACTGGGCCTGTTTGAGGAAGAAGTGTTCAGTATTCACAACTCTCCTTCTCTTTCTCTCTCCCTGCACCTGCTCTAGTGGTTCCCATATAGAGAACTGGCACTCCGTTCTGAGAAATGGACTAGTCAATGCCTCTTATACCAAACTGCAGGTATGTAGATCCAGCAGTTGGCTGAGCTAAGACGCATCCTCCCTTGGACAGAGCCTGTCTGTCCTCATCACACACAGTGCAGGTTGGCTGTCCAGCTGATCCATTTTGACAGTAACGGATGCCAGGTTTCTCTCTCAATGTATTGGGCGCTTTAAAATGCCAGGCCCACCAGTAATTTTCCCCTGGCATATGTCGAGCACTTCCTGTTTCCTGCTCTGACAGCAGTGGACGCCACGCCTCTTCCTGCCCTGATAGAGAGGCGGAGGGGCTGTGTTGTCTGCTGGGGGGCTGGGGGTTACCAGTCGGCCTGGCTGAAGGCGTGGCTGCCTGGGTTAACCACTAAGAGCACTGAGTAGACTAGGTCAGAGGTTACGACTGCTGCCCCGCCCCATGTCTGTTTCGCTATGAGGATCCACAGAGTGGGTGAGTGGGTGAGGGATCCAAGGAAGGTCAGTAACGGTCATCACCTATACTGTCTCTCTTATTTACCTCTATGCTGAACCTAATGATGTTTAATATGTATATGGCTGATCTTCCTGGCAGTTCAAGACCCTGTACAAGACATTAAACCACATGCATGACAATCTATTTCTATGTCTATAGACTCTTAGGTTCATGCTGTATGCACCTCTGAGACACGCCGTCTCGCTTCTTCCTGTTATTATATTATGCTGTATGGATGGCAGAAGTCAGCAGGGTGTTTGTTGTCAGTGAGCGGTTTATTATGAGCATATTACAGCATTAGAACCTTTGTTGTTAGAGCTTTGAAGACTCGTCGTTCATCTCCTTGTTCTGCGTCCCTCGCTCTCTCCCTCCTCCTCACCTTGAGCGCGTGTTTGTTCATTCTGTCACGCCTTCAGCTCGCACAGCAAATCTGATTGTGTCTCTGTCTCTCTCTCTCTCGCCACGCTGTCCTTCAGATACATGTCATCTCTGTCTCCTAAACTCAGAAGTGATTCTTCTTCCTCCACTCTCACAAAGTATTTCCGTGGGTGTCACCTCTCCACTGGAGCTGAAACCCCCTCTGCTCTGCCATGGATGTCCATCAAACATTCCCCCGTCTTCATCATCCGTCTTCATCCTCATCCTCCCCTTGTTCTGTCGCCATCCGTTCTGATGTGGTTCCACGTTATTATGGATGATTTACATGAATGTTCAACACAAGACTTCTACATGGACGTGTGTTACCTCACCTCAACACCTTATGAGGTCTCAGTGGGTAGTGGAACAGGAGACTATGTGGTCCTACAATAACCAATGTATTGTACTTTAGGCAGGTTTCTTTTTCTATTGCACTTCACCTCGTGGTTCAACATAGAGCCCACTGTGGGCTACGTTCTACCTTCTCTCTGCACTGCTACCTCTCTGTGTGTGTGTGTCTCTCTTGTATGTGTGTGTGTATGAGAGTGTGTGTCTCTTGAGTGTATGTTCCTCTGGCAGTGTGTCTCTGAGTGTGTGTGTGTGTGTGTGTGTGTGTGTGTGTGTGTGTGTGTGTGTGTGTGTGTGTGTGTGTGTGTGTGTGTGTGTGTGTGTGTGTGTGTGTGTGTGTGTGTGTGTGTGTGTGTGTGTGTGTGTGTGTGTGTGTGTGTGTGTCTCTTGAGTGTGTGCGCTGCTGGTGGGCTCTCAGTGATTCTTCCCCCTGCTCTTTTCAACACAAGCTGCATGGTGCAGCCTATGGAAAGGGTATCTATCTCAGCCCCATCTCCAGCATTTCCTTTGGATACTCAGGTAGGAATGACCCTCTGTCCTGCAGGCTATGGCCTGCTCTCTCTCTTTCTGTCTTTGTCTCTCTGTCTCTCTCTCTCTGTCTTTGTCTCTCTGTCTCTCTCTCTCTGTCTCTGTCTTTCTCTCTGTCTCGCTCTGTTTCACTCTGTTTTTCTGTCTGTCTCTCTCTATGTCTCTCTCTGTCTCTCTCTCTCACCCCTCGTCCTTCAGACTGTTAGTTGTGTCTGCTCACTTTGTTCAGCTGATTTGTCTCTGTCTCTGGTACAGTCCATCTTCATCTTTGGGTTGGGTTCACCTACCAGTGCTGTCCCTGCACTACATTGTCCTGTGTGTCCACTGTGGGGCTGCTGGTCTGGTCTGTATGTGTCTGGCTCTGTGCATTGCATATCACACACTCATCTGATGTCATCTAGTTTTGTGTGCATGTGCGTCCAAGTCTAACTGGGTAAGCAAGCAGCCATCTTTAAATAAGATTGAGCAATACCCTGACCCTATGCCATCCTCACCTCCTCTGTGTTGTTCCATCAACAGAACTCAAAAGTATGTTCAGCTGTTGACCTGTTCAGCATATGGTAGTATCTCAGCTCCAGTACAGCTCTGACCAACTTTGCGTTTGTTTACATCCGTGTGTGTGTTCAGGGATGGGTAAAGGACAGCACCGCATGCCCACCAAAGATGAGCTGGTGCAGCGCTACAACCGTATGAATACTGTTCCACAGGTGCAGTGTCTGATGGTGAGAGACTCATACACGTAGGACTTACAACCATTTGCCCTGTTGATACGTGTCCGAGCATTACATCATGCTCTGTACTGACTGCTTCCACAGAGCCGTCCTATCCAGTCAAGGTTTCTCCAGAGCCGGAATCTAAACTGCATTGCCCTTTGTGAAGGTAAATACTGTACCACATGAAATGTATAGACTAGCTTGGTCAATTTTGAGCCGTTGTTCTTGGTCATGGGGTGGTGTGTTTTGTTAACGATGACCCCTTCCATGTCTCGCTGTCTGCCTGACTCAGTGATCACGTCCAAGGACCTGCAGAAGCACGGCAACATCTGGGTGTGTCCTGTGTCCGACCACGTCTGCACGCGCTTCTTCTTCGTGTGAGTAACCTCGTCCTGACTCTTATCGTTCCCCTAGAAATCCGTGTGACACGTTGGTTCCGTCTGTTGCCTGTAAAGTTGTTATTGCGTTTCCGTAAGACGTTCCACAACCATGTAACAAAATGAGGAACAATAGAAACGTGACGCACAGCAAGACAGCGAACTACCAGTCACATCGTTTCATCGAATGTGAACGGCCACCTCTGTGTTGCAGGTACGAGGACGGCCAGGTGGGAGATGCCAACATCAACACCCAGGAGCCCAAGGTGCAGAAGGAGATAATGCGTGTGATCGGCACCCAGATCTACTCCAGCTAATGGAGGCTCCCCGGTGGCCCTTGGAGGAACAGGTCTGTACTGCAGATAGACCGACAGACAGAACTATAGACATAAATACAGACAGACATTCGGGAAACACAAACTCAGACCAGATGAGGGAGGTTGATGATCTTTACGCCTCATATCTACAGTCCTTTTCCCTCACTTTTTATTCCTCTGCTTTCCATTCTCCCTGTGTCTGGCTAGCATGTGTAACAGTTCCTACTCTGTGCTCCAGTGAGCCACACCCGTGGGCTAGATAGAGCTGGAGAACACAGGGATGAATGAAGGAAACCTTAGCTGGACTGGTTTGCCACACACACACACACTCTGAGCTGAAGCGCAAGCGCTCATACACACACACACACACACACACACACACACACACACACACACACACACACACACACACACACACACACACACACACACACACACACACACACACACACACACACACACACACACACACACACACACACACACACACACACTTCCCTTTCAGCCCCTAGTCTCTCATTTCCTCCTGAGCCACTGTCAAGTCTCATCCACTCTCTTTTATCAGCTGCAAATGTGAGAATCCTTTGGACTATGTATCTATATTCATCAGTTCTCATTGTGGATACCTAGAAGAAGAACAAAGAATCATGTTTTGTTTATTACGTCCCCCTGTGGGTGTTGAATGATGGATCTACATGCATATAGAAGGTCGTTATTTTATTGTGTTTGTTGTAGGCATTATCTCAGTGATCCGTTTATTTCCTATTCTTTGACTAATGACATAAATTAACGGGCCAAGATGCAACTATCTCCCGGGTCAAAGCACTGTTCTACCATGCCTCATCATGTAGTGGGTCAGTTTGTCTTCAGATAGCACAGACAGAGGGACCTGAAGCCCTCTGGTTGAGTAACATGATTGTATGTTACACAGGAGAATCCATCACTAGCTAATATTGTTACCAGTCTGTCAGGAGAGACTAGTCACAGACAGACACAGCCACAGCCTGCTCCCTCTGTAGACTAAAGGCTTTCTTGTCTTCTCCTGACGTTTCATTTAGGGAAATTAGACCGGAGAGTCAAAATGATGACACAGAGAATACTGGTGCCCTCTAGACTGCTGAATCTGAGAGAGCATGATGCAAAACCCATAGCAACACTCTTCTTCTTCGAGAAATCGCACTGACAAGAGGAGCTGTTCTGCCATGGCCATAGACTTATCTTTGTGACTTGCTCCATAAAGTACAGTCCATCCCACTCTGAGAGACTAGGGCAGTGACCCCAGGTGAATCCATGCCCTACAGACCACTACCCCTCCCTACTCTGAGAGATTTAACACATGGAGATATTATATGGCCCTACCCACAGGACACTGGATGTTGTTCAAGTGCTTTACTTACATATTTATGGTTCACCTTGGGGAACGGCAACCCTGTGTATAATTTACTCTGTTTATCAATTAGTTGTATGTATGTGTGGGTTATTCATATTTTCTGTGCTATAGTACATTATACTGGACATTGCACTTATTCAACATTTGCTTAGCCCAGATAAAATGTATGTTCTCTGTCTTTCTGTCTCTCTCTCTCTCTGTCTCTCTCTCTCTCTCTCTCTCTCTCTCTCTCTCTCTCTCTCTCTCTCTCTCTCTCTCTCTCTCTCTCTCTCTCTCTCTCTCTCTCTCTCTCTCTCTCTCTCAGACTGTCTCAAGGTCTACCTGTCTAGTGTGTAGAAAGACAGGGAACCACCGAAAGATTTATATTTGGAGTAAAAGTAAACAAAATAACTAAAATGTCCCTTATGGTAAAATGTCTTCACTAGGACATACATACATAGTGGCGTTGGTGTTGAACAACAACAACAAGAGTGTATTGTACATGTGAATATGGACCAGAGAAGGAGAAATGTACTGTTGGGAGAGAAATGGCTCTATCTGCACATGTCAAATATTGTTTGTAGAAATGGAAAGACTGTGGGAAACACCTTACAAAGCCTTCAGTATCCAGTGTTCCTTCTAGCTGCAGTATGTAGGGCCCGTTGACAGCTGATACCTATTGTCCCCCCCCCATGAAGAGTGACTGTATTCAGATCCCTATCTGTTCTTGTCCTTCTCTGTCAGTGGTGTGTTCATGATGGTGACGACGATGGAAAGATATGATGAAAGGAATGAATAAAGATTTTGCACAATTTTAATAATGGTCTCCTTTTCTTTTCGTAATGTTTAGAGAGTCGTTGATTGCGTTGTGGAACGGAAATGGTGTTGTTACCATACGACGTTACATGAAAATATGCACTGGTGTCTCGTAGACTGCAGGGGGCATCCTCGCCCCGTGTGACTACCCAGACGTGATTACTGTCCACCATGCCAACTGTTGTAGCAGTGTGTCTCACTACCGTGACGATCAATGGCATTTTTATTAAACATCTAACTTCATCAATTAAAAATAACATTTTTAAGCTATAGCCATTGTGGTGTACAGGTGCATCGTGGTGATGCCAATAATTGTGGGGTTTGTGAGGTTTTTGGGTTTGGTCAGACGAATGCATTAACAGGAGACCTGTTTGTTGTGCGTGGTGTTGGTAGGTAGGTGCTCCATATGGTGTCAGCAGGGAGCACTTTTCCCTCGTAGAGAGGGGTTGTTAAGACCTGTTCTCCAGCCAAATTCCCACTCTGACTCTCTAAATCTGACCGTAGAAAACTCTCCTCTGAAACTGACTGAGCCCAGCTCTAATATGATGGGTGTTTTGGCACCAAAATGGCTGCTGTGTTTCACAAGTGGTGAATGTGGAGAGAGAGAGCATTGAAGTACTACAGTGAAGTACTTACAGACCCTTGAAAGGCACTTAATGTGTGTATTTGCGGGCACAGTAATTGAGCCCCTCCCTTTCATATTGACCCATTTGACAGGCGCTGTGTTTGAGTGAAATGTCTTTATTTCTGTGACTGGCAGATGATGTGTATGGTTCCCATGCTGCTGTGATCTTACACATGCTGCGTCACGTTGGACACAGGCCCTGGGTTTGGCTCGTCCCCTCAGCAGTACGGCCAGTTGGCTGTTAGCTCAGAGCCAAGTGTGTGGACTGTGCTAGCCTGCTGTAATACAACAACCGTCCACTGTGGGGAGCTCTGGTGTCGCTCACCTCAGAACCCTCTCTCTTCCTCTGTCCCTCTACCTCTCTCTCCCTACCTGCCAGAGACACACATACTCACACAGACATACACACACACACATGCACACACACATGCACACACACACACACACATCATATCACACAGACGCTGGTTGTTTAGTTTAGTGGGATAAAAAGGCGGTGACGTGAGCCGTGAGGGCAGGCAGAGGGATAGCAGAGGTGTCTGGCCTTCTCGGAGGCGTCGTCGGCATGGTCAGCTCTCTGCCTCTCTCTCCCATACCTGTGTAATCAGTGTGACCGTTTGATTCCCGGACAAAAGGAGCAATTAAGGGGAGGTGTTTAATCACCACATTTTTATTGAGCTCAGGGGCTCTTTGTTTGCAGCTCCAGCCCCGTGTCTGGAGTGGCGACAGACAGAGGAGTGACAGAGGAGGTTGCCAGTTTAACAGGGAGCTAAGGGTTTCCTCCCAGTCAGACTCTATATGTCTACGCTGCCTGCACTCCTGGTGCAAGGGGGACAATGGACAGACACACACACACACACACACACACACACACACACACACACACACACACACACACACACACACACACACACACACACACACACACACACACACACACACACACACACGCAGATTCAGATTTGTTAATAGTCACATGTACAGGGTTGCAGGTGTGATTGCAGGGTAAAGTGCAATCACACACACACACACACACACACACACAAGCTCTGGGATAGATCAGCAGCTCTAACGCAATAAAGACCAGCCCAAAGACACTGCATTATTGGGGCGGCAGGTAGCCTAGTGGTTAGAGCGTTGGACTTGTAACCGAAAGGTTGCAAGATTGAATCCCCAAGCGGACAAAGTAAAAATCTGTCGTTCTGCCACTGAACAAGGCAGTTAACCTACTGTTCCTAGGCCGTCATTGAAAATAGGAATTTGTTCTTAACTGACTTGCCTAGTTAAATAAAGGTTAAATAAAATTTAAAATGACACAAGGAGCAACCAGTACAGTAGAAACTGTAACAATGTTCAGATTGAATTGGTGGCCTTTACTTTGTAATATGCTGTGTGTGTGTGTGTGTGTGTGTGTGTGTGTGTGTGTGTGTGTGTGTGTGTGTGTGTGTGTGTGTGTGTGTGTGTGTGTGTGTGTGTGTGTGTGTGTGTGTGTGTGTGTGTGTGTGCGTGGATTTGAATGATTGTCTATTCCCCGAGGTGAGAAGGGGACATGTTGCTTTAAAATGTCACAAACTGGGAGTGAACAGCACCACTGTGCATATCGACCCAGAGAGAGAAGGGTGAGGGGGTGGGAAGAGCACACCAGCTCTGCTCATAAAGCCAACAGCTGCGTGGGTAATGTTTTGTGACACAGAGCTTTTCCGAGCCCTTCTGTTTCCCCCAGTGCCAGGAGACGCCATATTCCGTTGTCACAAATGTCTCTGCCATTCACCCCCTAAGTCTTAATTATCACTTTGAGTTTTTGGCCACGTTTTGCACATGATGGCATATGGATCCATCTGCATGCTGTATAATTCCACTCCGCGATTTACAAGTGCCGTTTATTACAATCGGCAGCGCCGCCTCTTTAACACTGGCAGGCCTCTCCAGAAAAACACCAGGAACAAAAGACCAGGGCAATCTGGCAGCCACAGGGCTTTGACTACTGCCTCTGCCATGGCCCATCTCCTCCCCTCCCCTCTCTCTATTTCTATCCTCTGTCTGACTATCCTCCTCCTCTCTCTCTCTCTCTCTCTCTCTCTCTCTCTCTCTCTCCCCTCCCCCACATC
The DNA here is from genome assembly GCF_045679555.1 of Salvelinus alpinus. Taxonomy (NCBI): domain Eukaryota; kingdom Metazoa; phylum Chordata; class Actinopteri; order Salmoniformes; family Salmonidae; genus Salvelinus; species Salvelinus alpinus. Next base: position 35,344,110 of record NC_092090.1, read on the forward strand.
GTCACTAATTTATCTGTTTTTATTTGCTCTCTCATTTATTCATAACATTTTTCGTAGTTCAGAGAAATCGTTGAAATTGCCCCCTATCTTGCTTGAAGCAGAGAGGAGAGGAAAGAAGCTGATGTTGATTTTCCCTCCTCCTCCTCCTCCTCCTCCTCCTCCTCCTCCTCCTCCTCCTTCATGTAATTCATTTTGGATTAATTCTCCTGTCTTCTGAGACAATCCTAATTCTTTATTATTTCCACTTCACAGACTTAATGACATCCACACATCACATCCCCGGTCTGCTAACATCACACCCGGCAAACAGACAGACGCTAGCTAGCTTTCCCCTGATTGAACTACCCTCCATGTTAGCTGCTCCAACTCAGTAAGCCTCCAGGCTTCTGTCTGAGTGTGGAGAGAGACAGGACACCCAATGGAAGTCTGTTGTCTGTCAATGTGCCACCTCGGCCCCCTCACTTCATACTGTAGCGCTTGTAGAACCTCGAGAGAAATCAGAAAGCCATACGTTCCATTAACATGCCATTCACAAAAAGCATTGATTCATTTGTATTTTTCCCGATCTTCTTCATATAGTATTGCGCTGTATATCACTTTGTCCATCCCAACAGTCACTTGTCAATTCCTGTGGTATGAGAGCCTGCTCAATGACAGATAGACTCAAGGCGGGTGATCTTGCCTCTCCCTTCTCTCTCTCTCCGTATCTCTCTCGCTTTATATATCTCTCCCTCCTCTCCCTCCTCTGCCTCTCTCTCTCTCTCTCTCTCTGTCTCTCTCTCTCTCTTTCTATCTATCCCCTGGCCTTTCTTTCTACCTGTCTTTCTCAGCATCGTGCCTCTCTCTGTATGTCATGCTTATGTTCTCTCCTCTCTCTGTATGTCTGTCTCTGCTGTTTTACGATCCTCTCCGTATCGCTCTCCCTCTGTCTGTCTGTCATGCTTATGTTCTCTCCTCTCTCTGTGTGTCTGTCATGTTGACTTGCTCGGCGTGTCTCTCTGTCTTTCTCTGGTGACTACAGCGCGCTGAAGGCTGACCCTCTGAACTAGTTTCCAAATAAAGCTGTGCATATTGCGGGTCCCAGCCTCCACCTCGTTTCTCCTTTGCCCTCCACAATCTCCCTTCTCAAAATCCCCATCAACGGGCAGGAATTTCCCCTGAGCTCCTGTTCCTGACACTCCGGGGAGACAATGGAAAATGTGTTGTCTGGTCCCTCCCCATAGCACTCCCAAATTCAATTACCCTCCTGTAATCTGACAGCTCCTTCATGACTTGTACTGAGAGAGGAAGTGTTTGTGGTGTGTGTGTGTGTGTGTGTGTGTGTGTGTGTGTGTGTGTGTGTGTGTGTGTGTGTGTGTGTGTGTGTGTGTGTGTGTGTGTGTGTGTGTGTGTGTGTGTGTGTGTGTGTGTGTGTGTGTGAGATAGAGAGAGAGAAAGAAAGAGAGAACACATTGTTTATCTTTGTTGATTGAATTTGCAATGTTTTGCCTAAAGAGCTTCAGTAGACATCATCTGCAAGCAAACCACTGTTACTCCCCAATTGCCATTCATCTCCCAATGACCTCAGGTTGTTGACAACATCATTCCAGCTAACAATTCTAGGGAGAGAAAACGTTTTTGTAATGTTACCCGTAATGTTCCTCTAATGTCTGATCGTCCAGTTTTCTGTTAGTTAGGGGAACATTCTATCTATGTTAGCAAAAACCTTCGGATAAACTTTTTTTGCATGTTTTGGCGTTAGAGTTGTCAAACAGAACATATCCAGAACGTGGTTACCATGCTCTCAGAATATACAATATTAATGTTCTAGGCATGTTTCATGGGACGTTGCAAGAACATTCATATGTCCAGTTTTCTGAGGGTTAGGAGAATATATTCCATCAACCTCACACCAAACATGCACAGAACATGGTTGCCATGTTCTCAGAACAGATCTTAATGGTAGAGAGAGAAGGGATTGGCTTGGGAGAGAGAAAGAAGGATTTAACTATATTGCAGTGTAATTGTATTTATTTTTGTGACTTGCAAACATGCTGTAAGATGAAAAAGAGTTCTAGACAGATTAGGAGAGGATGTTGAGTCATTATTATTACTTGTTTGTCATTATAGCTAAGATTCAATGGTTGTTATTGGTAAGAGTGGAGAGGGGCTCTATCCGGGGGATTGGGTGACTGGAAAGGGCATCAGACACTTCTCTGAAGTGTGTGAAGGGCCTCCATGCATCCCACTTCATTCTTTCGGTGGACCCACTCTCCCCATGTAGACCCCCACCAGCCACTATACTCAAATGTAATTTACAAGGTAATACAAACTGACCACAGTACTAAAGTGTCAGTCTTCCTCCAATGTATGTACTGTACAATGTCATAATCCACAGTCTTTTGGTACATTAGAAGAGGAGTTGAAGCTTTAAAAGGCACAGCGCCTCAAAGTACTTTGCTTTATGTTTTTTTGTGTGTTCTCTTCTAAATGTCTGCTCAGCTCACACACTCTATACATGTTCTGTATATACTAACTTTGTATTTATACTATGACTCTCCCATTCCATGGAATGTCCACCTCCCTCAAATGACTTCTGCTAAAATGTTTTATCTGCTTCTTCAATTATAGACGGAACAGACAAGGTTAACTTTGATTCTACAGTATTGTAAAATCCAACTTATTACATGGAATGTGCACAAGCTTCATGATGGGGAAAAAATAGCATATGGTTCTTGAACATTTAAGGCCAGGCACCACAGGCAAACATTTTTATTTTGCTTCCAAACTTTCATCAAATGTACAAATAAATCGGCAATAATGTATATAAATACTTGATTTGTATAATTTTATCCCAACTCCGTCAACTACACCTACCATAAATGTCGTTCTTGATATCATGTTTCATGTAGACCGCTATTTTATTCAACCGCTATTTTATTCAACCGCTATTTTATTCAACCTCTATTTTTTAAAAGCTCCATGTTGAATCATATATCATTCAAAAGCTTGTTTTCCGGCGCGTATCGTTATCTAGTCCATACATGGCTATATTCTTTGTAGACGTGGTGCTTCATGTTGAATGATAAGTAACTTCCTGGCATCCGATTGGTTACTGGTATTTAAAGGCCCTTTCCGGCAACCTGATTGGTTAAAATGCCTTACCCGCCACGCAGCACTTCCTCGTTTGAAAATATCCCCCGCGAAGAATCAACGTAAAAATAGACAAAATTAGAACATTTCGAAGAATATACCTACAGAATGTGAATAAAAACAGGCGATCTCAGTTAGCCAATGCGAGAAAAGCAGTAAATGAAAGAAAAAATCTGTCTGATCCGCCGATCGTGAGGAGGTAGCCCGCAGCAGCGCGTTGAGACGCAAATTATTTGAGATGAAGATGACAACTATGTTAGCAGCGATCAACCAGACTGCAGCCAGATCAACAGTGGTTTTTATTCCACATGTCTCAAATAAACCAACATGTACATGATTTTATTTGCCCTAAATGTCTAAACACTGGACTTAAAATCACCATGGACTTCACCAACCAGTGAATCTGCAATTATGTCATGAATGTGCAGACTGTGAAGGTGATCGTGATGCATTTAGGAGTGTTGACACTTCCTTCAGGCTGCAGGAGTGCTCCAGGGAAGATGTGGCATTTTATATAAATGTGAGGATGGTTCTTCTAGCCCACGAACTTGGACTTGGTTATGCAGCCCTAAAGAAAATAAGCAAAGTCCTAGTGATTCCTTCCTTGCTTCTCAGCTCATATCAGAGACATGACAGGTAAATAAAAAGGGAGAGTAGCCCATTATTGTCAGGTGACTTGCTGTGTATAAATAATATTTATTTCCTTTCTCCAGCAAATCTATTCAAAGTGAATTAAACAGAGTGATAGGAAAACAGAACTATACATTGAGACTGTAACATAGGCTTACAGTGTCATAGGGCTGTAGCCTACATGCTGATATGCTAATATTTAGTCCTGCAGTTATGTCTGTAATGTCGACAGACATAATAAGTACTTTCCCCCCCACTTTAGTTGCAGAGATTCAGAAAGGGCTACAGTCAATGTTCTGCACATTTCAACAGTCATACAAAATCTTTGTATGTGATAAATTGAGCAAAGTGATATTTTACATTTAAGTCATTTAGCAGACGCTCTTATCCAGAGCGACTTACAAGTTGGTGCATTCACCTTATGATGTCCAGTGGAACAACCACTTTACAATAGTGCATCTAACTCTAGGGGGGGGGGGGGTTAGAAGGATTACTTTATCCTATCCTAGGTATTCCTTAAAGAGGTGGGGTTTCAGGTGTCTCCGGAAGGTGGTGATTGACTCCGCTGACCTGGCGTCGTGAGGGAGTTTGTTCGACCATTGGGGTGCCAGAGCAGCGAACAGTTTTGACTGGGCTGAGCGGGAGCTGTACTTCCTCAGAGGTAGGGAGGCGAGCAGGCCAGAGGTGGATGAACGCAGTGCCCTTGTTTGGGTGTAGGATCAGAGCCTGAAGGTACGGAGGTGCCGTTCCCCTCACAGCTCCGTAGGCAAGCACCATGGTCTTGTAGCGGATGCGAGCTTCAACTGGAAGCCAGTGGAGAGAGCGGAGGAGCGGGGTGACGTGAGAGAACTTGGGAAGGTTGAACACCAGACGGGCTGCGGCGTTCTGGATGAGTTGTAGGGGTTTAATCGCACAGGCAGGGAGCCCAGCCAACAGCGAGTTGCAGTAATCCAGACGGGAGATGACAAGTGCCTGGATTAGGACCTGCGCCGCTTCCTGTGTGAGGCAGGGTCGTACTCTGCGAATGTTGTAGAGCATGAACCTACAGGAACGGGTCACCGCCTTGATGTTGGTTGAGAACGACAGGGTGTTGTCCAGGATCACGCCAAGGTTCTTAGCGCTCTGGGAGGAGGACACAATGGAGTTGTCAAGCGTGATGGCAAGATCATGGAACGGGCAGTCCTTCCCCGGGAGGAAGAGCAGCTCCGTCTTGCCGAGGTTCAGCTTGAGGTGGTGATCCGTCATCCACACTGATATGTCTGCCAGACATGCAGAGATGCGATTCGCCACCTGGTTATCAGAAGGGGGAAAGGAGAAGATTAATTGTGTGTCGTCTGCATAGCAATGATAGGAGAGACCATGTGAGGATATGACAGAGCCAAGTGACTTGGTGTATAGCGAGAATAGGAGAGGGCCTAGAACAGAGCCCTGGGGGACACCAGTGGTGAGAGCACGTGGTGCGGAGACAGATTCTCGCCACGCCACCTGGTAGGAGCGACCTGTCAGGTAGGACGCAATCCAAGCGTGGGCCGCGCCGGAGATGCCCAACTCGGAGAGGGTGGAGAGGAGGATCTGATGGTTCACAGTATCAAAGGCAGCCGATAGGTCTAGAAGGATGAGAGCAGAGGAGAGAGAGTTAGCTTTAGCAGTGCGGAGCGCCTCCGTGACACAGAGAAGAGCAGTCTCAGTTGAATGACTAGTCTTGAAACCTGACTGATTTGGATCAAGAAGGTCATTCTGAGAGAGATAGCAGGAGAGCTGGCCAAGGACGGCACGTTCAAGAGTTTTGGAGAGAAAAGAAAGAAGGGATACTGGTCTGTAGTTGTTGACATCAGAGGGATCGAGTGAAGGTTTTTTCAGAAGGGTTGCAACTCTCGCTCTCTTGAAGGCGGAAGGGACGTAGCCAGCGGTCAAGGATGAGTTGATGAGCGAGGTGAGGTAGGGGAGAAGGTCTCCGGAAATGGTCTGGAGAAGAGAGGAGGGGATAGGGTCAAGCGGGCAGGTTGTTGGGCGGCCGGCCGTCACAAGACGCGAGATTTCATCTGGAGAGAGAGGGGAGAAAGAGGTCAAAGCACAGGGTAGGGCAGTGTGAGCAGAACCAGCGGTGTCGTTTGACTTAGCAAACGAGGATCGGATGTCGTCGACCTTCTTTTCAAAATGGTTGACGAAGTCATCCGCAGAGAGGGAGGAGGGGGGGGGGGGGGAGGATTCAGGAGGGAGGAGAAGGTGGCAAAGAGCTTCCTAGGGTTAGAGGCAGATGCTTGGAATTTAGAGTGGTAGAAAGTGGCTTTAGCAGCAGAGACAGAAGAGGAGAATGTAGAGAGGAGGGAGTGAAAGGATGCCAGGTCCGCAGGGAGGCGAGTTTTCCTCCATTTCCGCTCGGCTGCCCGGAGCCCTGTTCTGTGAGCTCGCAATGAGTCGTCGAGCCACGGAGCAGGAGGGGAGGACCGAGCCGGCCTGGAGGATAGGGGACATAGAGAGTCAAAGGATGCAGAAAGGGAGGAGAGGAGGGTTGAGGAGGCAGAATCAGGAGATAGGTTGGAGAAGGTTTGAGCAGAGGGAAGAGATGATAGGATGGAAGAGGAGAGAGTAGCGGGGGAGAGAGAGCGAAGGTTGGGACGGCGCGATACCATCCGAGTAGGGGCAGTGTGGGAAGTGTTAGATGAGAGCGAGAGGGAAAAGGATACAAGGTAGTGGTCGGAGACTTGGAGGGGAGTTGCAATGAGATTAGTGGAAGAACAGCATCTAGTAAAGATGAGGTCAAGCGTATTGCCTGCCTTGTGAGTAGGGGGGGAAGGTGAGAGGGTGAGGTCAAAAGAGGAGAGGAGTGGAAAGAAGGAGGCAGAGAGGAATGAGTCAAAGGTAGACGTGGGGAGGTTAAAGTCACCCAGAACTGTGAGAGGTGAGCCATCCTCAGGAAAGGAGCTTATCAAGGCGTCAAGCTCATTGATGAACTCTCCAAGGGAACCTGGGGGGCGATAAATGATAAGGATGTTAAGCTTGAAAGGGCTGGTAACTGTGACAGCATGGAATTCAAAGGAGGCGATAGACAGATGGGTCAGGGGAGAAAGAGAGAATGTCCACTTGGGGGAGATGAGGATCCCAGTGCCACCACCCCGCTGACCAGAAGCTCTCGGGGTGTGCGAGAACACGTGGGCAGACGAGGAGAGAGCAGTAGGAGTAGCAGTGTTATCTGTGGTAATCCATGTTTCCGTCAGTGCCAAGAAGTCGAGGGACTGGAGGGAAGCATAGGCTGAGATGAACTCTGCCTTGTTGGCCGCAGATCGGCAGTTCCAGAGGCTGCCGGAGACCTGGAACTCCACGTGGGTCGTGCGCGCTGGGACCACCAGGCAGCGGCCACGCGGTGTGAAGCGTTTGTGTGGTCTGTGCAGAGAGGAGAGAAGAGGGATAGACAGACACATAGTTGACAGGCTACAGAAGAGGCTACGCTAATGCAAAGGAGATTGGAATGACAAGTGGACTACACGTCTCGAATGTTCAGAAAGTTAAACTTACGTTGCAAGAAATCTTATTGACTAAAATGATACAGTGCTGCTGAAGTAGGCTAGCTAGCAGTGGCTGCGTTGTTGACTTAGTTTGAAAGTGTAGCTGGCTAGGTAGCCTCGGTAACTGGCTAGGTAACCTCGACAATTACTCAAAACTACACAATTATCTTGACAGCAAAGACAACTATGTAGCTAGCTAACACTACACTAACCAAGTCGTTCCGTTGTAATGTAATAGTCTCTACAGTGCTGCTATTCGGTAGACGGTAGACGTTGGCTAGCTGGCTAGCTGCTGGCTAGCTAGCAGTGTTTCCTACGTTAAGAGGGACGACAAATAGCTGGCTAGCTAACCTCGGTAAATTACGATAATTACTCTAAACTAAACTACACACTCTAAACTACACAATTATCTTGGATACGAAGACAGCAAAGACAACTATGTAGCTAGCTAACACTACGCTAATCAAGTCGTTCCGTTGAATGTAATAGTTTCTACAGTGCTGCTATTCGGTAGACGTTGGCTAGCTGGCTAGCTGCTGGCTAGCTAGCAGTGTTTCCTACGTTAAGAGGGACGACAAATAGCTGGCTAGCTAACCTCGGTAAATTACGAAGACAGCAAAGACAACTATGTAGCTAGCTAACACTACACTAATCAAGTCGTTCCGTTGAATGTAATAGTTTCTACAGTGCTGCTATTCGGTAGACGGTGGACGTTGGCTAGCTGGCTAGCTGCTGGCCAGATAGCAGTGTTGACTACGTTAGGACGACGAATTACGATAATTACGATAATTACGATAATTACGATAATTACGATAAACTACACAATTATCTTTGATACAAAGACGGCTATGTAGCTAGCTAAAAAGAATTGCTAAGATCAGACAAATCAAACCGTTGTACTATAATGAAATGTAATGAAAAGTAATACTACCAGCGGTGCGAAGTGCGAAATGCGACCACTCGCTCCAATATGCTGACCGATCACTGATATGAGAATTTGCCCAAAACTGCATATTTTCCCAAAAGACCAGTATTAAAAGCATATGCTCTATTGCTTGAAACAAATGTATTAAACGTGCTAATGTATTTGTAAAATGTATATTTTATGTTTATTTGTCAGTTTAGAAGTGATATGTGAATAAGAGTTTAATTAATGTGACATACTGTAAATGGTCATATTTATGGAAAGTACATTTTAATTGCATTAGCCTATCATTATCATTATTATTTTAGCAGGCGAGCTAAATCATACATTCAATAACATTGACAGACGCAGTAATAAAAAATAAGAATTCAAGGAGCCTCCAAAGAGGCTTAAAAATGTAATCTCTACAAATAATCTACAGGACACCTGGAGATTACTATTCCCAACTACAAAAGACTACTCCTTTTTTCTCTCAAAGTAAGAAAATATATTTAAAAAATTTACTACATTTTTATTTAAAAAAATATACTCAACAATTTACTGGGTTAAGAAATCCATGACATATCACTGATATCAGATCATTCTCTGTTATCATGCTTAATTACACTAATAGAAAATACACCTAGCAACAGAATATGGAGAATGAACAGAGCGCATCTTGAAGACCCAAAATGTATTAAATACCTAAATGAAAAACAAAAACCTTTACCATTACAAATGTAGACATACAGGATAGAGAAAGCTGGCCCCGATATAATTAGGGGAATGATAATCTCATACACGGCAAACGTTTAATCTGAGTTAGAAATTAAAAAGCCCATAAAAAAATCTTTACAAGGTTAAGAATAAAATAAAATGTCTGAATTTAAGCAGGAATATGATACTTTACTTTTGAAGAGAGCCAACAACTACAGGTTAAACTCAAATAAAGCATACTACTTAATGGCAAAAAACCTGGTAAGCATCTCGCAACCCTCACAAAACGAATACACGCCAAACCAGTTATAATCCTAAAAGATACAGATGCGTTAATTAGAAACAACAGGATTATATGAAAATCTCTATAAATCAGAATTAAACAACAGTGGAACTGATCCTACAGCCTTCTTAGACTCAACTGAAGCAATTATCAGCAGACATATTAGATATACGAAATATTAAGAAGGCTTTCCCATAGAATTGTATTTAACATATTGGGACAAAGTAGAGCCCCTATTTAGATTTTTTTGCAAATGTATTAAGAATAAAAACTGAAATATCACATTTACATAAGAATTTAATATTGAACTAAAATATCACATTTACATAAGAATTCAGACCCTTTACTCAGTACTTTGTTGAAGCACCTTTAGCAGCGATTACAGCCTCGAGTCTTCTTGGGTATGACGCTACAAGCTTGGCACACCTGTATTTTGTGAGTTTCTCCCATTCTTCTCTGCAGATCCTCTCAAGCTCTGTCAGGTTGGATGGGGAGCGTCACTGCACAGCTATTTTCAGGTCTCTCCAGAGATGTTCGATCGGGTTCAAGTCCAGGCTCTGGCTGGGCCACTCAAGGACATTCATAGACTTGTCCCGAAGCCACTCCTGCGTTGTCTTGTCTGTGTGCTTAGGGTCGTTGTTCTGTTGGAAGGTGAACCTTCGCCCCAGACTGAGGTCCTGAATTGAATTTATTTTTGGTAACAGACATATACAACAAAATGTACAATGTGGACCCAGAGGATATCACTTGAAGGTATTAATTAAAACGCTTGTTCCCAAAGTGGTCCTCGATGGTAAAGTGGTCCTGAGGGCTCTGGAGCAGGTGTTCATCAAGGATCTCTCTGTACTTTTCTCCGTTTATCTTTCCCTCGATCCTGACTATTCTCCCAGTGCCTGCCGCTGAATAACATACCCACAGCATGATGCTGCCACCACCATGCTTCACCGTAGGGATGGTGTCACGTTTCCTCCAGACTTGACGCTTGGCATTCAGACCAAAGACTTCAATCTTGGTTTCATCAGACCAGAGAATCTTGTTTCTCATGGTCTGAGAGTCCTTTGGGTGCCTTTTGGCAAAGTCCACCCTGGTTGTCATCTGCCTTTTACTGAGGAGTGGCTTCCGTCTGACCACTCTACCATAAAGGCCTGATTGGTAGAGTGCTGCAGAGATGGTTGTTCTTCTGGAAGGTTCTCCTATCTCCACAGAGCAACTCTGGAGCTCTGTAAAAGTGACCATCGGGTTCTTGGTCACCTCTCTGACCAAGGCCCTTCTCCCCCAATTACTCAGTTTGGCCGGGAGGCCAGCCCTAGAAAGAATCTTGGTGATTCCAAACTTCTTCTTTTTAAGAATGATGGAGGCCACTGTGTTCTTGGGGACCTTCAATGCTGCAGAAATGTTTTGGTACCCTTCCCCAGATCTGTGCCTCGACACAATCCTGTCTCGGAGCTCTGCAAACAATTCCTTTGACCACATGGCTTGGTTTTTGCTCTGACATGCACTGTCAACTATGGGACCTTATATAGACAGGTTTGTGCCTTTCCAAATCATGTCCAATCAATTGAATTTACCACAGGTGGACTCAAATAATGTTGTAGAAACATCTCAAGGATGATCAATGGAAACAAGATGCATTTTAATTTGGAGAGTTTAATTTGGAGTCTCAATTTTGAGTCTCATAGCAAAGTCTCATAGCAAAGTTGTATATATATATATTTTTTTAAGGTGCAAACATTTATGGAAACCTGTTTTTGCTTTGTCATTATGGGATATTATGTGTAGATTGAATCCATTTTAGAATAAGGCTGTAATGTAACAACATTTGGAAAAGTCAAGGGATCTGAATACTTTCCGAATGCACTGTAAATTTCCTAAAGCAAAAACATACAAAAACAATACATTATCAGATGAAATTGCTTTATAAAGGGGCACAAAACAGGGATGTCCTCTCTCCCCCTCCTGTTCGCACTGGCAATTGAACCACCTACAGAAAGAATTAGACAGGACCCAAACGTAACAGGTATCAATATTGGTAAACATAAATATTAACTAAACTTATTTACAGACGATCTCCTGATATACCTGACCAATATTGAAAACTCATTGCCCCCCCTGTGTCACACCCTGGCCTTAGTTATCTTTGTTTTCATTATTATTTTAGTTAGGTCAGGGTGTGACATGGGGAATGTATGTGTTTTGGTTTGTCTAGGGGTTTGTACGTTTAATGGGTCAGTGTCTTGTCTAGGTGTTTGTATGTCTATGGCTGCCTAGATTGGTGCTCAATTAGAGGCAGCTGTGGTTTATTGTCTCTGATTGAGAGCCATATTTAAGGCAGCCATAGGCAGTTGGGTTTTGTGGGTAATTGTCTATGTTGTACGTTTGTAGCTTGTGTGTGCACTTACGTTTATAGCTTCACGTTTTTTGTTTTGTTATAGTGTTCGTTGCGTGTTTTTTCCTTTCTCTAATAAAAGAGAATGTATTTTGCACACGCTGCGCCTTGGTCCTCTCTCTCTCCGCAAGACGATCGTGACAGAATTACCCACCTCCCCGCACTGGCAGGGCTAGATTGAGGATTGAGCCGGATGTCATGAAGCCGGCCCAACGCATCTGGTCACCAGTGCGTCTCCTCGGGCCGGCTTACATGGCACCAGCCTTACGCATGGTGTCCCCGGTTCGCCTACATAGCCCGGTGCGGGTTATTCCACCTCCCCGCACTGGTCGGGCGATGGGGAGCATACAACCAGGTAAGGTTGGGCAGGCTCAGTGCTCAAGGGAGCCAGTACGCCTGCACGGTCCGGTATTTCCGGCGCTACCTCCTCGCCCCAACCCAGTACCACCAGTGCCTACACCATGCACCAGGCTTCCTGTGCGTCTTCAGAGCCCTGTTCCTCCTCCACGCAGTAGCCCTATGGTGCGTGTCTCCAGCCCATTACCACCAGTGCCTACACCACGCACCACGCCTCCTGTGCGTCTCCAGAGTCCTGTGCGTCCTGTTGTTGCTCCCCGCACTAGCCCTGAGATGCGTGTCCTCAGCCCGGTACCACCAGTGCCGGCACCACGCACTAGGCCTAATGTGCGTATCCAGGGTCCAGTATGCCCTGTTCCTGCTCCCCGCACTAGCCCTGAGATGCGTGTCCCCAGCCCGGTACCACCAGTGCCGGCACCACGCACTAGGCCTAATGTGCGTCTCCAGGGTCCAGTATGCCCTGTTCCTTCTCCCCGCACTAGCCCTGAGATGCGTGTCCCCAGCCCGGTACCACCAGTGCCGGCACCACGCACTAGGCCTAATGTGCGTCTCCAGGGTCCAGTATGCCCTGTTCCTTCTCCCCGCACTAGCCTGAAGGTGCGTGTCCTTAGCCCGGTACCTCCAGTTCCGGCACCACGCACCAGGCATACAGTGTGCCTCAGCCGGCCAGAGCTGCCCGTCTGCCAAGCACCGTCTGAGCTGCCCGTCTGCCAAGCACCGTCTGAGCTGCCCGTCTGCCAAGCACCGTCTGAGCTGCCCGTCTGCCAAGCACCGTCTGAGCTGCCCGTCTGCCAAGCACCGTCTGAGCTGCCCGTCTGCCAAGCACCGTCTGAGCTGCCCGTCTGCCAAGCACCGTCAGAGCTGCCCGTCTGTCCCGAGCCGTCAGAGCTGCCCGTCTGTCCCGAGCCGCTAGAGCCGTCCGCCAGACAGGATCAGCCAGAGCCGTCCGCCAGACAGGATCTGCCAGAGCCGTCCGCCAGACAGGATCAGCCAGAGCCGTCCGCCAGACAGGATCAGCCAGAGCCGTCCGCCAGACAGGATCAGCCAGAGCCGTCCGCCAGACAGGATCAGCCAGAGCCGTCCGCCAGACAGGATCAGCCAGAGCCGTCCGCCAGCCATGAGCAGCCAGAGCCGTCCGCCAGCCATGAGCAGCCAGAGCCGTCCGCCAGCCATGAGCAGCCAGAGCCGTCCGCCAGCCATGAGCAGCCAGAGCCGCCCGCCAGCCATGAGCAGCCAGAGCCGCCCGCCAGCCATGAGCAGCCAGAGCCGCCCGCCAGCCATGAGCAGCCAGAGTCGCCCGCCAGCCATGAGCAGCCAGAGTCGCCCGCCAGCCATGAGCAGCCAGAGTCGCCAGCCAGCCAGGATCTTCCAAAGCCGCCAGTCAGCCAGGATCTACCAGAGCCACCAAAGCGGGTATTGACAATGGTGGAGTGGGGGCCACGTCCCGCACCCGAGCCGCCGCCATAATAAGGCCCACCCGGGACCCTCCCCTTCAATGTCAGGTTGTGCGGTCGGAGTCCGCACCTTTGGGGGGGGGTACTGTCACACCCTGGCCTTAGTTATCTTTGTTTTCATTATTATTTTAGTTAGGTCAGGGTGTGACATGGGGAATGTATGTGTTTTGGTTTGTCTAGGGGTTTGTACGTTTAATGGGTCAGTGTCTTGTCTAGGTGTTTGTATGTCTATGGCTGCCTAGATTGGTTCTCAATTAGAGGCAGCTGTGGTTTATTGTCTCTGATTGAGAGCCATATTTAAGGCAGCCATAGGCAGTTGGGTGTTGTGGGTAATTGTCTATGTTGTACGTTTGTAGCTTGTGTGTGCACTTACATTTATAGCTTCACGTTTTTTGTTTTGTTTTGTTATAGTGTTCGTTGCGTGTTTTTTCCTTTCTCTAATAAAAGAGAATGTATTTTGCACACGCTGCGCCTTGGTCCTCTCTCTCTCCGCAAGACGATCGTGACACCCTGCAAAAATATTTTAAGAATACTGTAAAATGTCAGGATATAAAATGTACGTGGAAAACAATTCAATAATGACAATAACAGCAGACTAAAATATATATAAATACTTAGGATGCTTAATAAGTGACAACAAACAACAAATATATTAAGATAACTTTATCCCATTACTCAACAATTTGAAAGCACTCCTAATGAAATGGAACAATTTTCCCATAAATCTAACTTCTAAATCTAACTTATTCAGAATGGCATGGCTCCCAAAGATTTTATACTTATGCTCGGTCATACCAATTACCCCACCAAATACATATGTATTTTTTAAGTATACTTGTTCATAGCAGACTTTATACAGTATGGGCAAATAAAACTCATAAAATAAAAAGGAAAGTTTTACATCTTAAGTCTGAGGTTGGTTTTAACCTTCCAGACTTGGAATTGTATCAACTCGTCAACCAAGGCTTTTACTTGCCACATATAGTTAAATGCACTAAAGAGGAACAATGGGTACATATTGAAGATGCGCATGCTCATCCCTAGAATCTTTCCATGTGTTTATTTTCAAAGATAGAGTTAAGAACATTAACAACTTCATAGTTAAAAACATTATAACAATATGTAAGAAAATGTAACATATTCTACAAGAACCAATATCACTCCCTAAAACTCAACCATATGGAACAATCCTTGTATAGTTTTTCAGAATTCACCAATAAATTGGTGCACATGGAAAACTAAAGGCATAGAAAAACCTTACATTTCCATGACAGCATTAAAAAGCGATTTTGGATTGAACAATGTAGATATTTTCAAATACATACAACTTAAAAGTTGCAAGTCAATTCGTTTTGAGATATTTTGTACATCAGAGAAATCTTGAGGGAACCCTGTTTGAGTCAGAAAAGGATATTCATATGATCGGTAGCCTATACAAAACCGTGCAGAGAGCCTATCCAACTGACAATCTCTTAGAAAAAATATAAATGATTAGAACCAAAACTTAAAAAATAACTGATATTGGCACAAGATGGAGGGAATGTTGGAACATAACTAACAAAATTACAGTTAACAAAAATGTATGCTTAATCCAGTATAAAGTAAATATAGAATTTGATACAAGAGATACAATTCACAAATTCTACAGTATAACGGCAGAGTCATGTTTTAAGTGTAAAACCAACAATGACTCAATAATCCATGCCTTCTGGGAATGTTATGAAGTCCAAAACTTATGGGCAGTGGTAGAAAGTTGGCTGTTAGAAGTATTACAATGTAAATCTACTTTTAATCCGTCTGTCTGCATATTTCAAGACATGCCATATGAAGGTGCAGTGATATCCGATGGGTTGGAATTTTTTTCTTCTAGTCAATCATCTTGAAAAAACGTATACTTAAAAACTGGAAATCAACCAATCCTCTGTCGTTAACACAATGGAAAGTTAAAACGCTTCATTATCTAAATGTTGAAAGTTTATGGGCGATGGAGAGAAACAAGATGGTGCAGTTTGAGGCCATGTGGAGGAGAGTGATGAGGGCGCTGGAGATGTGGGTGTGAGCATGTGGGTCAAAGACAATATCTTAATGTTCTAGACTTGTTTCATGAGAACATTCATGTGTCCAGTTTTGTGAGGGTTTGGAGAATATTCCATCAACTGCCCACCAAACATACACAGAAAATGGTTGCCATGTTCTCAGAACATAAGCTATACGTTTTCTAGACGCTTTTAATGGCAATGTTGCAAGAATATTTCTGTGTATCAGTTCTCAAGACGTTGCCTGATGTTCCCAAAGAAAAGTTCTTCCCCACCAAAAAATGGCATTACACAACACGCCTTGTTACTGTCGCCGAGCCAATCAAGGCCCTGATTGGTGAACCACTGATCCATTCATAGCTCTTTGTCTGTTGGCAAGGTTAGGGAAACTCACACACAGTGCTTTTAACATACAGTGTTTTCAACTTACATATCTGACGTACATGATTACATTGTGCATGTTCATTTATGCAGTAATTATTATTCAGCATGTCCTCACCTGGGATTTGAACTCACAACCTCTTGGTTCACGGTGCTCCGCTACGCCACCATGTCTGTGTCATGTATCGGTTAATCTGACTATTCTCATAATTGATTTGATTTACTTATAATTTAAGAGCTTTCAGTATAGTTGTGTAATGTTGGTGGGGAGTGTTAACCTGTTTTAATGATACTCCTGAATCACTATGATCAATAAAATAGTTTTTCTTGAGTGTACTTTTAACAAAACTGAGATTTACTTAAAAGTGCATTCACCCTTTTGCTTACACCTATCAAATTGTTTAATCTACTTAAGTGCCTTCGGAGGATTGTGCGCTGCCCTATCGGACTCCCGTTCATGGCCGGTTGTGACACAGTTCGGGATCGCCCCCGGGTCTGTAGTGATGCCTCTAGCGCTGCGATGCAGTGACTTAGAACGCTGGCCACTCGTGAGGCCCCATTATCTTATATTCTGAGAACATGGCAACCATATTCTGTGTGTGTTTGGTGGGACTTTGATGGAATATTCTCCTAAACCTCAGAAAACTGGACACATGAATGTTCTTGTAACATTCCCATGTATCGTGCCTAGGACATTCATATCTTAAGTTCTAAGAACATGGTAACCACATTCTGAGTAAGTTTTAATTGACATTAAGGGAAAGGTCTCTTGGAAACATCCCTTGCACATCAAAGGAACATTCCTAGAAAACATTAGACAATGACCTAGTAAGACTCTGAAAGGAATGTTCTCTAAAGTTGTGGGAACGGTTGTTGTCAACTAGGAGGTTGTAGGTGTCAAACCGATCTCAGAAACCTCTCTCTCAAACAGCCTGAAAAAAATCCCTGAAATATCGTATGATAGACTGAGTAGCCCTGTACTTTCTCACAGACACTATCCCTTCTCTACTTTTCCTCTCTCGATTTCCTCCTCTGGAGCATGGCAGGCACGCTCTGTGCTGACCTGAGAAGGAGTGACATTCAGAGGCCGGTCCCCTGCCTACAGCACTGACATTTCTGCCAGACTTTGATGGCGCCTTTGAACAGAGATGTGTGGAGGGAAGAGCTGCCTGTCTCCCCTTCCAGCTCTGTTCTCTCTGCTCAGAGTGAGATGTATAGCTACCATGCTCCTCTACCAACTACCCTCCTCCCTCTACACAGACACACACACTCACAAGTGCACACGCGCTCGCTCGCTCGCACACACACACACACACACACACACACACACACACACACACACACACACACACACACACACACACACACACACACACACACACACACACACACACACACACACACACACACACACACATACACACCCTTACCCCCCTGCTGAGGTGCCTTCAAAGACGCCCATGTTGCCTCTCCCCCTTGAAGCTACCCCGCGTGGAAGGGAGGCATAGCCTGGCCCCACTCCCAACTTCAACCCCCCCGAACCCCCCGACAACCCCCAAAACCTTTTCCCCTATCCCCACCCCCACCCCGTGGAGCGTTCAAAGAGACCCATGTTGCTTATTCCTCCTTCCACAGCTCCTCTTCTCCATGCCTCTATGTTTCCTCATCCCTTAGACACAATATTGCTCTCCCTCTCTTTGTTTCTGAGCTGTGACTTTGGAGAGACAGAATGCTGAAGTGAGCAGAATAAGAACAGAAATGGTATGACAGCATCGCTTTTGAAAATCAAGTGTGATGCAAGGAAAGAGCTGCATGTAATTCCATGCTACAGTATTCACTGGCTTGGCAGGTCTGATCTCTCTTCTGACACTAGGGGGAGTTGGGCTTTTTCATGTACGAGAGAGAGAGAGAGAGAGAGAGAGAGAGAGAGAGAGAGAGAGAGAGAGAGAGAGAGACCATGTCATAGAGGTTGACGATAAGAATTGAGACAATCAGTTTCTGTCTTTTCTCTCTCTTTCTCTGTACCTCAGTTCCCTTCCCTCGGTTTTGTATTCTCAGTAGTGAGACACACTGGAGGTTGCAGACTGAGTTTAAAACGAGAGGGGAGACATAGAATGACAGACCCCAGACCCTTTCCATCTGCAGCCCTCTGGCTATGTGGCATGAGTCTACCTAGCCCCTCCTGTACACCCCCTCTCCCCCCTGCCAGCCCCTGGGTCCCCTCCATCCAGTCAGCCAGCCTGCCTGTGCTTCAGTGTCCTGGGCTGGACTAGGCTATTATTGATTGGAAGCAGGGCTGCAGCTCACCTGCTAATTGAAAGCCGATTGGGGCCCTCGGGCAGAGCTGTAAAACAGCCCCAGTGTGGCGTTAAAAGCCCCGGCTGACAGCCCGCTGTAAATCCAGGCCTGCCTACTCAGGTAATAGTCATGGTGTATATCCATCTGGGGTTAGAACTGAGGGAGAGACACACACATCCACCTACTTAAAGAAATAGTGCCGTATAAGCCCATACGGGCTGGGCACCAATTGGTGTATGACACTGAAATAAAAACTATAAATAAAACAATAAATAATAAAACAATCATGTATATACATCTGGGTTAGAACTGAGGGGGAGACACATCCACCCTCTATAGTCATGGAGTATATCTGGGTTAGAGCATAGAGCAGGGGATGGAGGTGGTGGTGGTTGTGGTCGGGGTGAGAGGATCGGTATAGACCTACACATCCACCCTCCTCCCCTCAACACTCACTCCCTCCCGTATCCCATGGTGACAGAGGAAAGCAAAGCCTAAAGATTGAACACATCCTTCCCTCCTCTTGACAGTGCTCATTCAGCTCTTCTCTCTCACAAGACACACCTGTGTCTCCCCTCCAGATAGACACCGGTTCCAGCTCATGGTCTCATTCTTGCTCTCTCTTGAGCTCTCACTCTCTCTCTCTCTCTCTCTCTCTCTCTCTCTCTCTCTCTCTCTCTCTCTCTCTCTCTCTCTCTCTCTCTCTCTCTCTCTCTCTCTCTCTCTCTCTCTCTCTCTCTCATTCTTTCTCATTTTCTTTCCAGTCTCTCTCCCTCACTTCCTTTCTCTTTGTGTGTGTATGTGTTCTTAGTGATTGAGTATGGAGGGAACTGGGACAGAGAAGTGTCCGTCCTGCTGCAGGCAGGGAGCACGGAAAGCGAGGTTAATTGGATTGTAATTAGAGCGGAGGTGATTAATTGATAGCATCTGTAAATTTGGATGTTTCCATTGTAAATGTGACAAATGAGAGGGTGCAAACAGAAGGAGAAGGGCAGAGGGAGCAAGACTTGCTCTTTTTTAACCGTTTGGTAGGAGAGATACAGTAGATATTGCACTGAGCTGGGCCCCCTTTACTGAGCCGGGCCCCCTTTGCCCATTGTCACTTCTAATTGTGCTTCCAGATCTCATGGCAAAATAGTCTAGTCTTCATTTGTATTCTAATTTCACAGTGCTTGAGGACTGAGATTTGGAATTCAGAAGGGTATGTTGCCAAACCCTTACTCCCATCATGCACTGTGCCCTACATGATGTAAGAGTCGCCCACTCTGATCACTTAACCCCTCCTCCCATCATGCATTGTTTTCCACTTTCTTCCTCACTGTGCCTTGACATTTACGGTTTCCTCTGTCCATGTTCCCTTGTGTGTGAGTGTGTGTGTGTGCTCTTGTGTTTGATCCTCGAAAAACCTTTTGGGGTTCAAAACATTTGCCACTACGGGGGTACCTTTTCAATTCAAGGTTCTTTGAAGAATCCCTCTGAAAAGGTTATTTAAAAGAAACCCCGTTGTAAAGGTTCAAATAGTAACCTTTTTGTTGTGGGAGGGGTTAAATGTTGAACTGTTTTAATAATATATTATAGTTGAGGCACCTTATCAGAAAATTGGAGGTGTGGCTTATTGGAGGTGTGGCTTTCAGATAGTTCTTTTGGACCACACGTGAGAGTAAATGTCATGCCTGGTCATGTGTTTTGTTGTATTGTCATTAAAGGTGGAAGTGTATACTGTTTCTCCAGGAACCTTTGCTACATTGAAACATTAAAGGTTCCTCCAAGAACCCCTCAACTAACCAAAGGTGCAAGTATTAACCATTGAAAGCTATGGTTGCTTGAGGAATTCCAGGGTTCCTTGAGGATCTTCAGGGTTCTTCGAGTCACCCCTAATTCTAAGAGTGAATGCTGTTGTTTTTTTGTCTCATGTTGTTAGTCATAGGATGCTGGAAGAACAGACACTGGCATGTACGAGACTGTATGAGGAAATACGATGTGCTGGATGACTCAGCTAGGAGTGATTCCTGATGTGATGCTGCCTGCTGCAGAGCCTCAAACCCTCTTATCTCACAGTGATGAGGCATTGACGTGCTGGAGAAGAGCACACTCTCAGGAGTCATCAAATCATGGTAGCAATAAAAAAGATGATTGTTCCACCTCTTGTGTAGGTGTCATAACTATGAACATTGTTGTGAAGCCAACATACACACAGTTCACAGTTTTGTGTGTGATTGTTCCATTGCTCAACAGAAACAAAATGGTTAATTACCTGGGGGTACATTTCAGCAGAGGACCACACGAGGCTGTGAATTAAACTAATCAAATAAGCCTCCAGTCAGGCCCTATCAGACAGCTCCAGACTGCAGAAAATGAGCCCACGTCGCAAAATCTACATTTCATTTTCCCCGGGGACAGCCTGGGTCCCTCCTCTCTCGCACATTTCCCCCCAATACGCAGCTGTTTCCTGGAGACGGCAGGGAGACAGGGAGAGAGCGGTACGCTCAGCTCAGCTCACTGGTTCCTTCCTGGCCATGTTGAAAGCGCTTGAGCCTCCCCTCGCCAGGGCCTTGGCTGCATCGCCATGGTTATAAGGAATAAAAACTGTGTGGGGAAATGTTTGCTGTGGTGGCTGGAGCTTCACTCAGAACCCTGGAATAAGTGCCAGGCATGTTTGCGCAGCTTCCCATTCTCTCCAAAGCATTCAAGAGAAGAGTAAGGATGGATTTGTGTGTGTGTGTGTGTGTGTGTGTGCGTGCGTGCGTGTGTGCATGCGTGCGTGCATGCACAAGTTGTGTGAGTGTGTACCAAGGGAGTGAGATCCATCTGTCAGTCTCAGATAAAGATGCCAGAAACAATGAAGGAGAAATTGTGCTCCAAGAGAGGCTGGGACAGAGGAGATGTGCCAAACAGATGAGCTTCCTCTCTGTTTCCCCACTCCCATACTGTCCCAATCCCTGTCTCCATCCCCCTGTCTCCAGCCAGATGTTTCACTCATTGGTCACCCTCTCTCTCTCCCTGGGCCACACTGAACTCAAGTCCTCCTGTCTCCATAGACATTCCAACGCACTGCAAACCTGAGCCCACATCCTTACTGAGAGGCTGAAAGAAAGGTAGCAGCTCACAGTGCTAAACCACTCTACCTATGTACTGTAGACTAGCCATGTGGGAGTGGTGTCAGTCAGTCAAACATGTGGCCCTGTCCCTAAGGGCAACAGGACATGGCCCTGAATGATGAGGTCATATGGCCCATGATGAGGCTATGCTCTGAGAGCAGCAAGATAAGGCTCAGTGATGGGTCTGGGAAGATGGAGGAGATGAGGAAGGATTACTGGGATCACAGATATATTATAGTATTATAACTAATGATTGCTTCTGTTTATTGTATTGATTATACACGGCGAGAAACTTTCTGCAACTCTGTTAATCTTCTGCAGTACTTGTCCCTATGATCAGAATGCTGAATCTAGTGCTAGAACTAGAATAACAGATAGGGTCACATTCAACTGCATTGAACATGTAGAACATGAGAGAAATGGGCTTTCCTGCCAATAAGGTAATGATTATGTGTTTCTACGCTCAAATTATTTTGTGTAAACACTGATGACAAAAGGAAAGCTTACAGATGAACGGGATTAAGCTCCTCAAAACGTCAGTTTTTTTGTTGTTGTTATAGAAATAAGTATTATTGTATGGTAATTCAATTTTGCCATGGATTACCAATTCCTCATTCCTCATTAGCTGGTGTAATTTCCCTCTGAGCAACGTCTTTAGCACACATACAAACAGACAAATGCACATAATCTCAGTCACGTGCACTCACACACACACAAGCCAGTGAAATGCACAGTGTCAGAAGTCCCAGAGCACACAGACAGTGTGACAGTGTGTGGCTGACTCTGAAGCCCCAATACTCATCAATCATGTCTAATTCCCTCCCTCATTTGTCCAGATGATATTTGTTTTGTTATTGCCTCTGCTATTGTTGTTGTTGTACTTTGATACATTCCCCGACTGCTTACATTTCCATTACAAGTCGTCAATTAATACAGAGAAATTTAATTATTGTGACAATGCGTCTAATGTGGGCTGTGGAGACGAGAAATGGATCGTGACAGGGTGTGCTTCAAGCTGCCACCCCCCTCCCCCCTCCCCACTCACCCTTCTCACATCCCTCCACCCTTTCACAGCCCAGCCCCGTCTCTGCCGCCCTGTCTGCTTCACTGGGCCCCTCCGCCCACAGGTGAGCGGATGGAGAGAGGGACAGACAGGCAGGACGGGAAGTGATTAGACAAAGAAGTGCACTTGATCTAATGTAATTACATGGCATTCTTCATATTTCACACAGGCCCCTGGGCCACAATCTGACATGGCCTTCTCCCTCTCCCTAGATCCCCTCCATTTGGCCTCTCATTTACCTCTCAGTGGCTTTCTGTTGTCGTCATGTCCTCTTCTGTTGTTGGTTTGTGATTCACTCTCCACCTGTGCATCTTCTTTATATCCTATCTGTTTATTTGCCTGTTCTATTTCTGTCCCTGGTTCTCATCCTCTGTGTCCACATCTTTCCTCCCTCTCATCACGTCATATGTTAATGTGTCTCTGCCTGTCCTCTCTTGTTTCCTGCCTTAT
Source organism: Salvelinus alpinus (assembly GCF_045679555.1). NCBI lineage: Eukaryota > Metazoa > Chordata > Actinopteri > Salmoniformes > Salmonidae > Salvelinus > Salvelinus alpinus. The sequence goes on from NC_092090.1 coordinate 35,366,805, forward strand.
CCTTCCAATATCCTGTCCCAGTTACAACTCTCTCTCTCTCTCTCTCTCTCTCTCTCTCTCTCTCTCTCTCTCTCTCTCTCTCTCTCTCTCTCTCTCTCTCTCTCTCTCTCTCTCTCTCTCTCTCTCTCTCTCTCTCTCTCTCTCTCTCTCTCCTGTGGAGGTCAGGTGTGGTGTAGAGTGAGAGCCAGCCTGTGTTTAATTACATTAATAAACAGCCCTGTGAGGTGGCGTGCCCTCTCTTCTCTCCTCTCCCCCCTCTCCCCCCTCTTTCTCCTCACCCTCTCTCTCTCCTCTCCCTTTCTCAGGTTCCCTCAGTGTTGTTCCACAGGCCTCAGTCGGTTCTGTAGAGAGAGGCCCCCTGCAGGCCAAAGCCCAATAGCTGCCAGGTTACATTTCATGGCTGATTGCGAGGCATGTGTTTATCCCCCTCTCCTCCATCAGTTCCAACCCCCGTCTCCAGTGGTTCCCGACACGCTCGCCTCGCTGGAGGTCATGTCAGAGATTTTCTCCCTCCCCTCTCTGATGCAGGTCGAGGTCTGGGTGAAATGGGCCTCTTAACGTGCTGCAGCTGCATCTCTCTCAAACACCAGGTAATGAGGGACATGCCCTTCCTGATAGGCTCCTCAGAGTTGTAAAACACCTCATCATCCCCCCTCCTCCCGCTCCTCCTCCCCCTCTCCCACCACTGATGGTCATGTGCAAATACTCACCTCCTCTCCTCTTTTTGCATCTCACAAATTCAATTTGGAGGGGAATTTAAATATTTATTTGAAGAGGAGATGTAGGTGTTTGCCAAGGCTCTGCCTGCTCCCTAGTATTTGTAGAGGCTCTCTCTGTCTGTCTGCGTCATAAAGCTGAAATCAGCTTCAAACAGAATACCCCCTGGGCCAACAGACAATGGTCCTGCACACAAACATTAATAGCAAACTAGGCTGGCATATGACAAGAAGCAGTAACTTATTGCCATGCTTCCCCATGAAGAGACTTCCCTAGGTTGACAACAGGTCTGTACGATTTAATATGCATGCAAATACCAGACTCTTCAACAGGGTGTCAGAAAACAGTATACACCCCCCTTCCATAGTCAACAGGCCAGCTGTTAAAAGTGGTATCATCTCCTCCAAGACCATTACAGTTTAATGTGGCTGCATATAAAATCTGCATTTTTCTATAATGGAGGTGCTGAACCTGGGGTAAGGAAGCATACAATGCTGTCGCCTAAGCTTGTTGGGTGACAAATTGTATATATTTTATTGCAATTCTCCAATTTGTACATGTTTTGAGTGACTTTTTAGAGATCAATGGCAAAACAAAGATTAGAGAATTTAAACTGGAATAAAAGCTTAAAGTGGTTGTACCAAGTAGCAAGCTATATGCCATGGGCACGCGATTATCTAAAGAGGTTGACATTTTTTTATAATCTTTTTTCAAAGCCCTATGGTTGTGTTCTTACTCCCACCTCAGGTTTATACATCCATTTACATCTTAGTTCTTTACAAAATAATAGATCCAGAGAAAATACAAAAAATTGTTTCAAACGAGATGTATTCATGTTTATTTGAGAATGGCATAAATGTGAATAGATCAAATGAGTTTTCATGACTTCCTTTTTCCTTCATTCTTCACAGAGAATGTCTCCATTTTTCAATTGTTCTGTGGCTTTTTCATTTATTCATCCCCCCACAATTAGTATTCCTCTCCCAACGAAGGCTTTGGGTTATTACGAATAGCAGTGATACAACTGCCTCACAAATGTTCCTTCTCTTTATCAAAGTGTTTAGTACCCTTCACACACACATGCTAATTAATAACGTTGTCCCCGAACAATGAAAAGTCTCTCAGAATAGTGTGGACCACAGAAAGTGTAGCCTTGAGGGATGTGTCCTCTTCAAAACATCAGGTTGACTGAAAATATATTTTTCCTATTCTTTCTCTCTGAACCACCATCTCTCTCTCTCTCAATCCAATTAAATTCAAGGGATTTATTGGCATGGGAAACATATGTTAACATTGCCAAAGCAAGTGAAGTAGATAATAAACAAAGTTAAATAAACAATACAATTTAACAGTAAACATTACACTCACCGAAGTTCCAAAAGAATAAAGACATTTAAAATGTCATATTATGTCTATATACAGTGTTGTAACGATGTACAAAAGGGAAAATAAATAAACATAAATATGGGTTGTATTTACAGTGGTGTTTGTTCTTCACTGGTTGCCCTTTTGTTGTGGCAACAGGTCACAAATATTGCTGCTGTGATGGCACACTGGTGTTTCACCCAGTAGATATGTGAGTTAATCAAAATTGGGTTTGTTTTTGAAATCTTGTGTAATCTGAAGGAAATATGTGTCTCTAATATGGTCATGCATTTGGCAGGAGGTTAGGAAGTGCAGCTCAGTTTCCACCAAATTTTGTGGCCAGGTCTGCCTACGGCGACCATTCTCAATAGCAAGGCTATGCTCACTGATTCTGTACATAGTCAAAGCTTTCCTTCATTTTGGGTCAGTCACAGTGGTCAGGTATTCTGCCACTGTGTATTCTCTGTTTAGGGCAAAATAGCATTCAGTTTGCTCTGTTTTTTTGTTAATTCTTTCCAATGTGTCAAATAATATATTTTTGTTTTCTCATGATTTGGTTGGGTCTAATTGTGTTGCTGTCCTGTTTGTGAACAGAAACTCCAGACCAGCTTGCTTAGGGGACTCTTCTCCAGGTTCATCTTTCTGTAGGTGATGGCTTTATTATGGAAGGTTTGGGAATAATTTCCTTTTAGGTGGTTGTAGAATTTAACGTCTCTTTTCTGGATTTTGATAATTAGCGGGTATCGGCGTAATTCTGCTCTGCATGCATTATTTGGTGTTTTATGTTGTACACTGAGGATATTTTTGCAGAATTCTGCATGCAGAGTCTCAATTTGGTGTTTGTCCCATTTTGTGAATTCTTGGTTGGTGAGCGGAACCCAGACCACATAACCATAAGTGGCAATGGGTTCTATAACTGATTCAATTATTTTTTGCCAGATCCTAATTGGTATGTCAAATTTTTTGAATAGCCTTCTTGCCTTGTCTCGCAGCTCGTTCACATCTTTGTGGAAGTTACCTGTGGCACTGATGTTTAGGCAGAGGTATGTATAGTTTTTTTGTGTGCTCTAGGGCAAAGGTGTCTAGATGGTATTTGTGGTCCTGGCAACTGGACCTTTTTTGGAACACCATTATTTTTGTCTTACTGAGATTTACTGTCAGGGCCCAAGTCTGACAGAATCTGTGCAGAAGATCTAGATGCTGCTCCTTGGTTGGGGACAGAGGCACCAGATCATCAGTAGACAGTAGACATTTGATTTAAGATTCTAGTAGGGTAAGGCTGGGTGCTGCAGACTGTTCTAGTGCCCTAGCCAATTTGTTGATATATATGTTGAAGAGGGTGGTGCTTAAGATGCATCCCTGTCTCATCCCACGGCCCTGTGGAAAGAAATGTGTGTGTTTTTTTGCCAATTTTAACCGCACACTTGTTTGTGTACATGGATTTTATAATGTTGTATGTTTTTCCCCCAACACCACTTTCCATCAATTTGTATAGCAGACCCTCATGCCAAATTGAGTCAAAGGCTTTTTTGAAATCAACAAAGCATGAGAAGATTTTGCCTTTGTTTTGATTTGTTTGTTTGTCATCTAGGGTGTGCAGGGTGAACACGTGGTCTGTCTTATGGTAATTTGGTAAAAAGCCAATTTAACATTTGTTCTGTACATTGTTTTCACTAAGGAAATGTACGAGTCTGCTGTTAATGATAATGCAGAGGATTTTCCCAAGGTTGCTGTTGACACATATCCCACGGTAGTTATTGGGGTCAAATTTGTCTCTACTTTTGTGGATTGGGGTGATCAGGCCTTGGTTCCAAATATTGGGGAAGATGCTCTCTCTGTGTCTCTCTTTCTCGTTCTCTTTCTCTTTCTCTCTCTCCATCTCCCCTTCTCTCAGAGGGGCAGTTTGAGTCTGGGCACGGGGAGAGGGAGAGGGACCAAAGTTAATTAGACTGTGGGCCAGGGAGGGGGGCACTTGGTAATGGAAAGGAGGTGTGTTGAAACAGATGGCCCAGAATGTATTAACTTGCAGGAGAGCTCCAAGGAACCCCCTGGACCAGACATTAGTCCTGCCACTGTCTGGGACTCGGTGGAGGGAGGTTAGCGGAGTAGACTGAATAAATAATTCAGCTACAACATGTCACCTCCATGAATAGACATGAATATGTGTAAATACACAGGAAATACATATGGGTATGTTAGCACATGATTTTCCAGAAACGCTTAATAAATGTGTATTTATAGCCAGAAGTGACCTTACAGCCATTAAAACCCCTGATGGTAGTTGGAGGTTGACCAGAGGAGTCTGGCCAGAGGTCAGCATGACTGGCTGGCAGGGGTAACAGGGCCTGAGAATGTGACAGTTAAAACCTCTTGTAGCTGGCCAGACTACTCTCAATATTCCAGCAAGCATTAGCATAAGAGAACCATACAGTATACTGACCTCTGTATCACCCCAAACATACACTACCAATTCTTTGGAGATTTATTCATGTGCAACCTTGGACTCACTGTCGGTCTACTCTGTAGGTGGAAAATTTATAAACTGTGAGAAAAGCAAACGTTTCTATACGACATAAACTAGGCCTAAATACAGTAATGGCACATTGTCCTGTTTATTCTGTGCGGTATGAAATGAGAGGAGCTGCACAATGCTGTACTGAACCCTTGAGGTACACAGGCATCCTAACAGGTAGACTTGTCTATGTAAATCATCCAGTGGTCTGACACACACACACACACGCACGCACGCACGCACGCACGCACGCACGCACACACACACACACACACACACACACACACACACACACACACACACACACACACACACACACACACACACACACACACACACACACACACACACACACACACACACACACACACACACACACACACACACACACACACACAGATTGAGTCACCCATTATACCACTGCCCAATGGTCAACTGGATGATGCTGTGAAGCGCCCAGAGAAAAGTATCCTACATACTGACTGAGGAGACATTCATAATTCAGTCATGTTGTGATGTGGGTACGTTTAGTCTTTGTCTTTCATTCTCTGATGTCTTTGCCAGAGGATATATACCTGCCTCTCCTCCAAGGAGATTGTTATCCCACGTTTACAACCCACTGGTGCTTCACCTTGACATTGACAAGACTAGAACTATCTTACTGACTTTAGGAACGCTGTGATATGTGAATGATCAACCTTTCCCAAACTTAAAATGTAAATGTCGAAAATGTATTGAAATAAAATAACATTCACACTTTATTTGGATAGTCCCAGATTTTCCATCTGTAGATGCTCTACAGATGGTCATACTATCAACAAACGATCTGTTAGGGTTAGGGTTAGGGTTAGGTTTAGAATAAGGGTAAGGTTGAAGGTTAGGGCTAGGGTTAGGGTAACGGTTAAGTTTAGGGTTAGGATAAGGGTTAGGGTTAGAGGTTTAGGGTTAGTAGATAGTTAGTTGAAATGTTAGTGATGTGTTAGTGATGTGAAATGTTAGTGAGTCTGTAGAGTGTCTACAGATGGACTATCCAAATAAACTGGCCATAACATTGTGGCTCCGCCCCAGAATATGCATTTACATGCTTTTGAAATAGTACCGTTTTGCTCATGGTTCTACATCTGCATTCAAAGTAAAGCCTGCTCCTATGCCTGCCAAGCCAGATCCACCAAAGGTTTTCAAACGTCTGTAAGCTACTCTTTAGCACAACCAGAACTCACTACACGGCCCTACAATACACCACTCGAGAGACAACTCTGCTGAAATCAAACAGCTCATACAAGAGAAGCGCTAAAAGCTAATGAAAAATAGATTTGGTGAAAAAGGTTTATTTTTCTTCCCTCTCTCTCCAAACGCGAGGAGGCGATGGAAGCCGAACAACATGTGCGCCAGCAGCTAGCGAGAACAGCTTGTGAACTAGTTGAGTGGGCTCTGTGAAGCCGGGCTGCTATACGTGTGACTCATCTCATCGGAGTGAGCTTCAAACACCACACTGAACCACTGATCCTGCTGGGCCTCCACCAAAGTAAAAATAGACTGCCATGACAACTGTACGCTCGGCGCCGTAAAGAAGTCCATTAACATTATGTGATGCTGCTGTTGAGAGTTCTGGTTCGCCTCACCTCCAGCTGTCACCATAACACTGACTCATTCTCCACATACCCTTCATCAAACAGAATACGTTGCCTACTTCTACATATTGGGCATTGAGAGAAAAACATGGTGATGATTCTTTGTTCTCTGTGAATGGGCTTGCCAGGCAGTGATCCTGCTGGCTGCTTGTACGTCAGTACTGTTACCTGTGATGCCTCAGTGGAGCCCTCCTGCCATTGGGTGTGAATGGACTCAGAGTCCTCCATTCTACTCTCTACTCACCTCACAGTACTGTGTAGATGCTCATGTTGTCCTCATCTGACTCACAGCGGTGTGTGTGTGCGTGAGTGCGTGCATGCGTGAGTGTGTGTCTGCGTCCGTGTGTGTGCCTGTGTGTGCGTGTGCGTGTGCATGTGTGTGAGGGAGGGAGGGAGGGAGGGAGGGAGGGAGGGAGGGAGGGAGGGGTTTTCTCCACCAAACTGTGACATTGCAATAACACAACAGCAGTGTATTCATATAGCTGAGTCGCTTTGTTACATCCAACATAATGCCCCAAAAAATGCATATTCAGATATTGTTAAATGGAGAAATGTAACCATACAGAGAGAGCAAAATGCCTGAGTGCGCAACATACTCCTGGGAACCAGGCAGGCAGAGAGGATTGTGGGATTCATTAGCTGCCAGGAAGCAGATGACTCATGGCGGTCTCCATGACCTGTTGTTTGTTTGTCTCTCGTTTATTCATTCCCTCTGTTTACTGCGACTCTTTAATGTGCAATGCAAGATGCCTGTTTGGCATTCAGGGGAACGGCCAGGCACTAACACTAGAGAGGACGCCCACCATAAAGGATATAAGTCCCTCATCAATGAGATGTAATCCAGCCTTTATAAATGAAAATGAACCAAGCCTAAACAATCCCTCTATACGCAGCCCAGGCTTGGACCAACAAGTGTTATACTGCCACTTCCATTGTGCACAGGCAAATGAATGAATTTTGAGGGAAGTCAAGTTTTGAAAGCAAATGATTGCTTCAGAGAGAGTGGTTTTCTCTCCTGTGGCGTGTGGGGAAACAGTGCACTGACAGCACTACCCCTCCCTGAGGCAGCCAGCAGCAGATAGAGCCTGTGTGTTGGAGAAAGCTCCAGGATTACCATACCACTCCTAAATTCACATAAATACTATCACACCTCATAGAGGCAATAACATGAATATCAATGGCTCTTTTCTCTCTTCAATTTGACTCATTCTTACAAGATGGACAGTGAAATGTGTTCATGCCTGACTGCATTACACCTCGTCTACTCCCCATGATCTGTTTAATTGGTTAATAATGAACACACACTGAGGTAATTTCCTTTAAAACCATTATACACTCCCAGGGTTGTCCGTCTCTGATTTGGGAAATTCAAGGTACTCAATCTATTTGGAGGTATTTCAAATAGCTTGCCTATGACTTTTCCGGTGAGTCACCTTGAATACGTTGTGAATAAGGTTTGTCATAAAAAAGGGATGAAGTGACATGGGGTATTCAGGTGTGAAAAATCCTGGAGGACACATGATATTCTTCTTGTGTGCATTCTTTCTTTGTGAAAAGTTCACATGCCTCCACAAGCACAGCTTGGAACTCATCTGACTGCACTCCATCTGTGAGAGGCCCAAGCACGCCGGTTCCCTCCGTTTCAGTACAGGTGGTGAGGCTTGGCAGCGACAAGCCTGAGAACCCTGTCAACCTTTCTGAGACGCCTCCACGCACTCAAACAAAAAGATGTATACACAGCAGCAGCAGTAGCATAATAGGAGATAGCATGCAGCCAGGCAGCAGTACCTGCATGTCTGTTCCCCTGCCAAGCAGTTTGGAAGTCTTCACAGCTGTGCAGGCAAGGTTCCCCACTGAGAGACGACAAAAAGAAGGAAACAAAAAAATCACAAAACCAAAGGGCGGCACTGACGTTACATTAGCTCTGCCTTTATGGCAATGAATGCCTGTGATGGTATTGACAAGGGGGCCTGTTGTGCTTTAATACCCCATTCAGCATGTAAACTCTGCAGGATCTTTTTAAAAACGATCTACAAAGATGTGATTAAATAGAAAATAAATTATTAAAGCTAACCAAAGCAATGCAATGCCAGATGTTACTAGAGCCTTTTAAATACCCCTCCTCTCCCCAAACAACCACACTCCTGCATACATAGGAGAGGAACCTTCTCATACAAAGACAAATATGAAAACATCTGCAAGATCTATTTTGATTTCATTCAACATAGAGGATATGCTTGGGATATGTATTAAATATTGAATTGACATATATATATTTTTTTAAATCATATACATAGATGTTACAATCATGCAACAATCAATATTTGCCGCGCCTATATAACTATGTGTAACGTCCGGGGTGTAGTGGGTGAGAAGTCAGGCGCAGGAAGCAGAGAGTTCAGGGTAGTGCTATTCCTTTTAATGCACAAAAACCGGTGAACATAAACCAACCCCACGAAACACAGGGCGCACACCAAAACAAATGCCCCAAACACGGGGGACTTAAACAGTCCAGCAAAACTCATAAAAATGGGAAACCCCGCAATTCACAGACCTGTACACATGTACACCAAACAATCCCGCACAACCAGCAGGCGGGCCTGCTGGTAAATAAAGCCTGACTAATCAGCCTAAAACACAAACAGGTGCAACCAATAAACAGAAAGGGGACAAAGGGATCAGTGGCAGCTAGTAGGCCGGTGACGACGACCGCCGAGCGCCACCCGAACAGGAAGGGGAGCCACCTTCTGTAGGAATCGTGACACTATGCATAAGATGTAATGAGGATATCTGAATGTTAACCACTAGTTAGGCATATATTCCTTCTAGATAGAGTTGAAGTCGGAAGTTTATATACACCTTACCTGAATACATTTAAACTCCGTTTTTCACAATTCCTGACATTCAATCCGAGTAAATATTCCCTGTATTAGGTCAGTTAGGATCACCACTTTATTTTAAGAATGTGAAATGTCCGAATAATAGTAGAGATAATTATTTATTTCAGCTTTTATTTCTTTCATCACATTCCCAGTGGGTTAGAAGTTTACATACACTCAATTAGTATTTGGTAGCATTGCCTTTAAATTGTTTAACTTGGGTCAAACGTTTTGGGTAGCCTTCCACAAGCTTCCCACAATAAGTTGGGGGAATTTTGGCCCATTCCTCCTGACAGAGCTGGTGTAACTGAGTCAGATTTGTAGGCCTCCTCGCACACGCTTTTTCAGTTCTGCCCACAAATTTCCTATAGGGTTGAGGTCAGGGCTTTGTCATGGCCACTCCAATACCTTGATTTTTTGCCCTTAAGCCATTTTGCCACAACTTTGGAAATATGCTTGGTGTCATTGTCCATTTGGAAGACCCATTTGCGACCAAGCTTTATCTTCCTGACAGATGTCTTGAGATGTTGCTTCAATATAACCACATCATTTTCCTCCCTCATGATGCCATCTATTTTGTGAAGTGCACCAGTTCCTCCTGCAGCAAAGCACCCCACAACATGATGCTGCCACCCCCGTGCTTCACGGTTGAGATGGTGTTCTTCGGCTTGCAAGGCTCCCCTTTTTTCCTCCAAACATAACATTGTTCATTATGGCCAGGACTTTTCTCCCAAAAGTATGATCTTTATCCACATGTACAGTTGCAAACTGTAGTCTGGCTTTTTTTATGGCGGTTTTGGAGCAGTGGTTTCTTCCTTGCTGAGTGGCCTTTCAGGTTATGTCGATATAGGACTTGTTTTACTGTGGATATAGATACTTTTGTACCTGTTTCCTCCAGCATCTTCACAAGGTCCTTTGCTGTTGTTCTGGGATTGATTTGCACTTTTCGCACCAAAGTACGTTCATCTCTAGGAGACAGAACACGTCTCCTTCCTGAGCGGTATGACAGCTGTGTGGTCCCATGGTGTTTATACTTGCATACTCTTGTTTGTACAGATGAACGTGGTACCTTCAGGCAGTTGGAAATTGCTCCCAAGGATGAACCAGACTTGTGGAGGTCTACAATATTTTTTCTGAGGTCTTGGCTGATTTCTTTTGATATTCCCATGATGTCAAGCAAAGAGGCACTGCGTTTGAAGGTATGCCTTGAAATACATCCACAGGTACACCTCCAATTGACTCAAATGATGTCAATTAGCCTATCAGAAGCTTCTAAAGCCATGACATCATTTTCTGGAATTTTCCAAGCTGTTTAAAGGCACAGTCAACTTAGTGTATGTAAACTTCTGACCCACTGGAATTGTGATACAGTAAATTATAAGTGTAATAATCTGTCTGTTAACAATTGTTGGAAAAATTACTTGTGTCATGCACAAAGTAGATGTCTTAACCGACTTGCCAAAACTATAGCTTGTTAACAAGACATTTTTGGAGTGGTTGAAAAACGAGTTCTAATGACTCCAACCTAAGTGTATGTAAACTTCTGACTTCAACTGTAGTTATATCCTTCTCTAGAATATTTGCCACCACTGACTGATGAACAATTCATCTCTGCATAACCTGTTGCCTGGCTCTCAAAATAGCCTTACAGTAGTGGAGTCATTCAGCATCCAATCAATAATCTCATCCTTGCCGTAATAGTACACATCATCACCACTTAGGATCTCTGACCTAATTATGACCAAACTGTTGAGCCTTTCATAAACCATGATTACCTAAAGCAAAACTTAATTAGTTGTACTTTAATATGACAACATATACATTTTCAGAAAGTTATTTGGATATGTATAGACAAAGTCCCGTTGATTATGAAGCGGTGAAAAGAACCCGTAGATCAGTCCAAAAACTGTTGAAGATAAACGGTAGCGCCAATTCAGCACCATGGACAGCAACATGTTAGGAACGTAGATACTGGGTTTTCTTTGAGCGCGCGACATCAAAACACAGCAGACAATAGCCTACACATATCTAAATGTGTCTTTCCTATTAGCCAGAACAAGGCTACCTGTGAGAATGATTATCTACAGAATTCAATTTCATACGTAGCCTACAGCGGCAAGTTCCTGTCTTTGTTCCTCTTAAAAGTCTCGAGCTTTCCCTTTACACAAATGTTTGGATTCTCACTACACCCTGCGGGCGCTCGGTCGTTCTGCCCTCCAATTGGCTAAACCGGTCTTATTATGCAAATTAGCTAGGGGTCTAGTCAGAAGCCTACGAGCTGACGTCACTAGGCAGAGTGGCAGCTGACATAGGGAGAAAGAAACAGATTGAGAACGGGAAGAGGAATGAAAATACATCAAACATAAATAAAGCGAAATCAAAGCAATAGGATAGATTGAGAGAAAGGAGTAAGAAGAAGAGAGAAACTGTGTAAAAAGGGAGAGGGACAGGGAGAGAGAAAGAAGATAAAAAATAAAGTAGGGGGAGTTTGCAGTTGACTTGAGAGAGAGGGAAAGGGAGAAAGGGAGAGAGAGAGCGAGAGAGAGACCAGCCGCCGGCCCATTTAGGAAAGATGGCTACAGTCACTGCAAACGGAGTGCAGCAAGAGAATGGATTCAGCACCACGAACAGCGCCGGCAGGATGAACGGACTCATGATCGGTCAGAACACCATTCCAATGAAGGACCACGACGCCATCAAGCTGTTTATCGGACAGATTCCCAGAAATCTGGAGGAGAAAGATCTGAAGCCCCTTTTTGAGGAATTCGGAAAGATATACGAACTCACTGTGCTGAAAGACAGGTTTACGGGAATGCATAAAGGTCGGTTCTGGTATAATTTCTTTGCTTCTGTATGCACGCAGCAACATCCTTTTCAAAAACAGTATATATTTTTTTAAAGCATTCGAGGCTCTAATGAGAGCATAAAAAGTGTAATTATTGTAGATGTTTGTGGCATGTGGGAGTTTCCTGCAAAGCAGTACGTTGTTGCTTTACACACACACACACACACACACGTGTGCGAATGAGTGCGCGCGGGTTAATTGTCAAAGTGTCAACCCCTCATCCGCTAGGATACTACTGCTTTGTAGCCTATGTCTGTGTATGTTTACATTGACGCTCATGTGCTGGGCTCCTAGTTAAGGGGTGGGACAAGGAATGTCTGTTTGCTTCACGGTGCCTGATAGTTAGATCGTCATAGACAGATAAGCTAAAATATACTCCGGAAGAAGGAGGACGGAAATCACCACTGGGCATGAGATGTTAGTTATTAGGGCTGTGTGACGATGCTGATGTGGCATTTTGAGAAGGCTAATGTATACGTTTTAGACGTAATTAAGAGACCAAAATAACTGTTTAGATCACTGCCATTTATTGTAGTGTAGGCTAGTTCAGGGGGCGGGGCCCAGGAAATAAAAAGCATCCAATGTTGCATAGCAGAGGCATGGGAACAGCATGGGGTCTCTCTCTCGCGCTCTTTCACCGGCCGGGTCACCTTATTGTCCGCAATGATCAGGAGCGATACTCATGTCATTATTTCATAGCGCGCGTAGAATACAGACTAAATGTGATTGATTATCCAGATGGTGTCCTTCTATTTCACTTCTGAACTAATATTACAACCCCGTACATTTAGCCGCTATTGTTTGAAAATATTGTCTACCGGTAGGCTATGTCAACATAATGTCCCAATGTCCTGTGAAGTATAGGCTATGTCTTAGAATCGAGGTGGTTGTCTATTTAAATGCTAGTGTTATAGACCTACCGAAAGCAAATACTAAAAAGTTACTTAAAGGATACTTATTATTATTTTTATAAATATTAGTAGTAGTTGTAGTAGTATTAGTATTGCTTTAATATTTTTATTATTTTTTAAATATATATATAATATTTTTTAAATAATTTGTGTATTGTTACTAAAAGCAGGCCTAATATAGCCTAGTTATATAATGTGTTTAATTTCGTTATGTAGGAGGACGTTTAAATATGTGTGTAAAGCTATAATAAAAGGCTCTCTTCTAACGATTTTCCTAATCTCTTCTTCAGAAGAGCGCGCTTCCACTAATCACTGCTATACAGGTACAGCGCTGGGTTCGTCCTGGGACCAGTGCCAGCTAAATCATATAGTGCAGTATATAATTAAAGCTACTAGTTTACATTAATAGGTCATATTGCCAAAGAGCCTACAAGCCGCCGAGAGACAGAGAGGGAATCGTGACACAGAAATGAGCGGCCGCCCAGCAGTGTCCTGCTCCCGGATCTCCCTTTACCCTGTGCCCTGAAGGTCTCTGCGCGCCACCTGTTCAGTGAGTTATCAGTCACTGCTGCTGGACCCACACACCCCGCGTTTCTCTTTGGAACATGATAGTTTAAAACAATATTCCGATGCGTGTGTTTTCTACGTCTGCCTGTCCTCGAACTCCATGAAAGTCAAAGCTCCAGGGCTGTTTGCTTAAAGAAAGATAATCCTGTTCACAAGCCAAACTGTCTGCCCAGTCAAATCAGCATCCGCCGAGGCCACTCCGGTGTACTAGTAGCCTATAATGTAGGACATATTATGTATTACTACCCACCGACTCAAAGTCACATTGGGAGTGCGCGAGAGTTGGCTACATGCGTGCTGTCTAATAAGATTTCATAAATGCATTTTATGGAGGAGTTTTTCCCCTCATATGGTCTTCTCACCTGTGATATATGCCAACATCTTTAAATGTTCCCTACAGAAAGGCACGTGGAAAATATTTTTCTACAGACTCACAACTGGCATGTGAGTTTGTTTTTACTTTAAAATAGGCATGCAAAGGTCCTAAGCAATGGCTGATTCCGTTTTGGGGGAACAATGCTTTACAAAAAAGCCTGACTTCAAATAAAATAGTACTTCCTTGAAATAAAAACCATTTGATTTTAAGACTTTTTAAATACATTTGGGATTTGCATTTACAATAATTGAATCCTCCATAATCGTAATCTAGCCTATTATTGGTCAGTCTATGTTTGTTTTGTATTCCAATTGTGATTGGTCTTTGGGCTCATAGGAGGGCGTTTTGAAATGTATAAAACCCACATTTCTTCTGGTCTTTAAACCCTAGTGAAGGCAAAAGTCTGATATGCATTGGTTTCAGGCCTAGACTACTCTTACATTAACTCTTTTATCAACTTCCACTGCCCTCCAAGAGTTGCTGAATTTCCTCTTCATCCTAGTAGACTATGTATACGGAAATACTAAAGGTATTGGTAAACTTACAATAGGCAAACTATAACCAAATGCGACTGTAAATCGTGAATGAAGTCTTACATGCTGACTACATGCGTCCACGTGCGCTATCGCACACATTTTGATTTTGTCTACCCACACCAGATGCGATCAGGACACGCAGATTGAAATGTCAAAACGAACTCTGAACCAGCTATATTAATTTGGGGACAGGTCGAAAAGCATTACACTTTCATTGCAATTTAGCTAGCTAGCTTGCCTTTGCTAGCTAATTTGTCCTGGGATATAAACATTGGGTTGTTATTTTACCTGAAATGCACAAGGTCCTCTACTCTGACAATAAATCCTCAGTTAAAAGGGTAAACTGAGTTAGTTTCTAGTAATCTCTCCTCCTTCAGGCTTCTTCTTCTTTGGACTTTATATGGCGGTTGGCAACCAACTTTAAGGTGCATTACCACCACCAACTGGACTGGAGTGTGGACCTCAGTTCATTGTTCAATCACCCATGTGGGTATATGCTCCTAAAAACGAATGAGGAGATGGGAGAGGCGGGACTTGCAGCACATCAAGCGTCAGAAATAGAACCAAGTTCTATTTTAGAGCCTGGCTACGCATATACTCGTTAATGCGCGCGAGCAGTGTGGATGCAATGATTGAATAACATGTACAGTGGGGAGAACAAGTATTTGATACACTGACAATTTTGCAGGATTTCCTACTTACAAAGCATGTAGAGGTCTGTCATTTTTATCATAGGTACACTTCAACTGTGAGAGAAGGAATCTAAAACAAAAATCCAGAAAATCACATTGTATGATTTTTAATTAATTAATTTGCATTTTATTGCATGACATAAGTATTTGATACATCAGAAAAGCAGAACTGAATATTTGGTACAGAAACCTTAGTTTGCAATTACAGAGATCATACGTTTCCTGTAGTTCTTGACCAGGTTTGCACACACTGCAGCAGGGATTTTGGCCCACTCCTCCATACAGACCTTCTCCAGATCCTTCAGGTTTCGGGGCTGTCGCTGGGCAATACGGACTTTCGGCTCCCTCCAAAGATTTTCTATTGGGTTCAGGTCTGGAGACTGGCTAGGTCACTCCAGGACCTTGAGATGCTTCTTACGGAGCCACTCCTTAGTTGCCCTGGCTGTGTGTTTCGGGTCTTTGTCATGCTGGAAGACCCAGCCACGACCCATCTTCAATGCTCTTACTGAGGGAAGGAGGTTGTTGGTCAAGATCTCGCGATACATGGCCCCATCCATCCTCCCTTCAATACGGTGCAGTCGTCCTGTCCCCTTTGCAGAAAAGCATCCCCAAAGAATGATGTTTCCACCTCCATGCTTCACGGTTGGGATGGTGTTCTTGGGGTTGTACTCATCCTTCTATTCCTCCAAACACGGCGAGTGGAGTTTAGAGCAAAAAGCTCTATTTTTGTCTCATCAGACCACATGACCTTCTCCCATTCCTCCTCTGGATCATCCAGATGGTCATTGGCAAACTTCAGACGGGCCTGGACATGCGCTGGCTTGAGCAGGGGGACCTTGCGTGCGCTGCAGGATTTTAATCCATGACGGCGTAGTGTGTTACTAATGGTTTTCTTTGAGACTGTGGTCCCAGCTCTCTTCAGGTCATTGACCAGGTCCTGCCGTGTAGTTCTGGGCTGATCCCTCACATTCCTCATGATCATTGATGCCCCACGAGGTGAGATCTTGCATGGAGCCCCAGACCGAGGGTGATTGACCGTCATCTTGAACTTCTTCCATTTTCTAATAATTGTGCCAACAGTTGTTGCCTTCTCACCAAGCTGCTTGGCTATTGTCCTGTAGCCCATCCCAGCCTTGTACAGGTCTACAATTTATCCCTGATGTCCTTACACAGCTCTCTGGTCTTGGCCATTGTGGAGAGGTTGGAGTCTGTTTGATTGAGTGTGTGGACAGGTGTCTTTTATACAGGTAACGAGTTCAAACAGGTGCAGTTAATACAGGTAATGAGTGGAGAACAGGAGGGCTTCTTAAAGAAAAACTAACAGGTCTGTGAGAGCCGGAATTCTTACTGGTTGGTAGGTGATCAAATACTTATGTCATGCAATAAAATGCAAATTAATTACTTAAAAATCATACAATGTGATTTTCTGGATTTTTGTTTTAGATTCCGTCTCTCACAGTTGAAGTGTACCTATGATAAAAATGACAGACCTCTACATGCTTTGTAAGTAGGAAAACCTGCAAAATCGGCAGTGTATCAAATACTTGTTCTCCCCACTGTATGTGTACATTTATTTTGGGCAGCAGGTTAGTTAGCTGTAATAGCAGCCTACACTCAAATCATGCAAATACACTGAGTGTACAAAACATGAAGAACACCTGCTCTTTCCATGACATAGACTGAACATGTGAATCCAGGGGAAGGCTATGATCCCTTATTGATGTCACTTGTTAAATCCACTTCAATCAGTGTAGATGAAGGGGAGGATACAGCTTAAAGAGGGATTTTTAAGCCTTTAGACAATTGAAACATGGATTGTGTATGTGTGCCATTCAGAGGGTGAATGGGCAAGACAAAGTATTTAAGTGCCTTTGCACGGGGTATGGTAGTAGGTGCCAGGCGCACAGGTTTGAGTGTTTTAAGAACTGCAACGCTGCTGGGTGTTTCACGCTCAACAGTTTCCCGTGTGTATCAAGAATAGTCCACCACCCAAAGGACGTCCAGCTAACTTGACACAACTGTGGCAAGCATTGGAGTCAACATGGGCCAGCATCCCTGTGGAACGCTTTCAATACCTTGTAGAGTCCATGCTCTGACGAATTGAGGCTGTTCTGAGGGCAAAAAGGGATGCAACTCAACATTAGGAAGGTGTTCCTAATGTTTTATACACTCAGCGTATATTTAGGCACATCTGTCGGCTATACTTCGTCTTTCACTGAGAGCTGCCTATGACGGAGCCGACAAGTTGGTGGAAAAATATGTAGACACCTGTTATTAGTGCTGAGTGATTAGTGCTTTTTGAGGTCGGTTCGGTTTTGGTTAGATTATTAAACAATAATCATGGTTTTCGATTTCAGTTTAGACAATTTGTTAAAACATTAAATGCAATATACATGATGTGGGTTAAATTTTGTAACAACACACAATACAACAATGAACTAAAGTCCCATGATAGTAGTTACTGCCCATTTCCGCTTATAGCTTATTAACCATTGTTTATTCATATTACTTTACTTTAATAGAATATTTAAGTTGTCTATATAACATTTGTTTTATTTGAATTTCCAAGTCATCTCTTCTCTATAGAGCTGCTGCCTATGCTGCAAAATCACAATTTTAGTAGTTCTTCAAAGTAAATAATGCATAGTTTTACTGCTGAATACCAACTATCAATCACATAGATGATGTATTTTCAGGTAGAGATACCTTGTGAAGCAACTGCTCTCTATCCTCTCAATTGTGCATTCTTCTGTCTCTTCTCTCCCTCTCCCTCTCCAACTCCCTCTCCCTCTCCGTGTCTGCCCCAAACAGACCGGACAAGTAGGCGTGCAATGGATTATGGTCATTGTAGTTAATTACCACGTTTTCTGCACTAAACTAGGTAGAATATTGGCCTGTTGGAAACTACAGCTCCCTACTACATCACACAGTTTGGGCTTGATCTGAATTCTCTGGGCATTGAGCTCACAGAAAAAAACAGAACGAAACGGAATTCAAATAATTGAACTGATGTCGGTCAATTAGTTGTTTAAATATTGAAAAATAACCGACATCTGAGTTAATCGCTCAGCACTGCCTGCTATAGGTTGTTTTCAATAAAACGTCACAATACGGTGCAGAGAGTTCGATTTGACTGCTAGGGGTCAAGGAGACCCCCAACTCCGTTTTCAAGGGATTGTTAAATAAATGTTATAACTATTTGGTTTTAATATCATCACCTCTTGAAGAGTATAGTCAGAATGACACATTTCCAATTATTCCACACTTAACTCTATCACCAGAGTTATACAGCAAGTAACTGCATGCTTTTCATGCTCAGTAAACATCAATTGATTATGTAATTTCAGATACGTGAGGGTAGACTATCCATTTGGCATGTAGCTAGCTAGCTAGCTAAGCAAACAAACATTGTGTCATCAGAGATTATGCTTTTGGAAAGAGCTTGACATTGGCAAGTCCTCGTCCTGGTAAAGTTGTCAGTCGGACTACTGTCATCACCACGATAGATGGCAAGCACATCAAACAATATTTGGATATACAGCCATATAGTTTATACCCTGAAAGTTAACTTGTTAACTGGCCATATTAACGTGATCTGTTATTAACCTGCTAGCCAATTTGACATGGTCCATCAATCAATGTAGCCTATCATGTCTGTCAGCAGCAATCGTGATTAAACAGGCTTGAAAACAATGTTGAAACGGGGATGTTAGCCAACTTCACTAGGTAGGCCTACATTGGTTGGAGAAAAAAGTACATTAGATCTACTTACCACTATGTTTAGCCAACTGTACAACGTTTCTACCAGTAGCTTGCAAAGTAAACATTATCAGCTAACAGTACATCGGCAAATGCAGCCTTCTGCTGCTTGACAGGGAGAGCCCACGAAAACCATGCTGTATAACTCTGATGATAGAGCTAAATGTGCACAATTGTGTTGCATGGAATAATCGGAAATGTGTAGTTCGGACTATGCTCACAATATATGCTTACAGTTCACATTTATTTAACAATCCCTTGAAAACGGCTGTAAGAGCCGACGCTGGAGATGAGAAGCAGGTACGGAGAGTGAATGTTTAATCTTGCACAGACATGGAACAGCGTCAGAACTGGGAAATACAAAGACATATGACAAATAATGCTGAAGCGGGGAACAGACAGATATAGGGGAGGAAATAGCACAAGTGATTGAGTCCAGGTGAGTGCAATGAATCGCTGATACCTGTGACGAGGGAAGCAGGTGTGCGTAATGATGGTGGCAGGAGTGCGTAATGCAGGGCAGCCAGGGAGGGAGAGCGGGAGCAGGCGTGACAGTACCCACCCCTCTAGGGGTGTCACCCTTCATCCCACCTGGTCTAGCCTGGCGGGCCGGCCGAGGCATGGGTGCTGGACCAGCCGGCTGGGGCGTAGAAGCCCGACGAACCGGCAGAAGCGTAGGAGCCTGACGATCCAGTCGAGGCATGACAGCCTGATGATCCCGCTGGGACGTGGGAGCCTGATGAGCCGGCTGAGGCGTAAAACCCTGACGATCCAGCGGAGGCCTGACATGGGATGGCCGAGCCAACCCGGAGCAAGGAGACCTCTCGAGCCAGCTAGGGCGTGGAAGCCCGATGAGCCGGCTGAGGAAACCCCGGTTCCCTTGGCTGCAGCCCCCGGACACGACGTCACCACCAACCGAAACGCCAGCACTCCCCGATGCTTCATTTGATGGCTTCAGCATTCTGTAAGAACTGACGCTGGAGATAAAAAGCAGGTGTGGAGAGTGAACATTTCATTTACACAGACACGGAACAGGACAGGAACAGCGTCAGAGCTGGGTAGTACAGAGACATACGACAATCAATGCAGAAGCGCGGAACAGAGCTGGGGAACAGACAGATATAGGTGAGAAAATACAAAGGGGATTGAGTCCAGGTGAGTCCAATGAATCACTGATGCGCGTGACGAGGGAAGCAGGGTTGCATAATGATGGTGGCAGGAGTGCGTAATGCCGGGCAGCCTGGTGCCCTCGAGCGCCCGGGAGGGAGAGCGGAAGCAGGCGTGATAACGGCACATGGTTGTCAATAATTTTCGTGGAGCTGCGGGTCTTCTTGCACTCCAGCATGCAAATTGAACGCTCTGCACCTTATTGGGACATTTTATTGATAAAGACCTATTAAAATAAGAGCAAACAAGTATCCTATTCTTATGTCTCTGTCATATTCAACTAAATGTGTGTTGCATTAAAATAGGCCACAGGCTATATTGAACCATAACCCTGTCACATAACCTAGACTTAGCAAGCATAGTAGCTATTTTAGCAGGCCAATACCATTGTAGATGTCTACCAACAATGGCTGTGCATAGGCCTTCAGCACATTTTGTTTCAGCAACGTGACATCCCCTCCCTCAGACCAAGAGACATGTCATTGAAATGCCTCAGGTGGTTAAGGAGTGTGTCATCACAGTCTAGACTTAATGATTATTTCATTATTCAACTAATGGATCATCTTCTGCTACACCATTCATACCCAGAGTGATATAACACAGGGTTGCACCATCATTTTGGATCTATGAAAATGTAATGATTTGGGGGGGTATAATGTTGTTAATCATGATTCAGGGGGGTATAATGTTGTTACTCATGATTTGGGGGGGGGTATAATATTGTTACTCATGATTTGGGGGGGGGGGGTATAATATTGTTACTCATGATTTGGGGGGGTATAATGTTGTTAATCATGATTCAGGGGGGTATAATGTTGTTACTCATGATTTGGGGGGGGGGGGGGTATAATATTGTTACTCATGATTTGGGGGGGTATAATGTTGCTACTCATGATTTGGGGGGGGGGGTATAATATTGTTACTCATGATTTGGGGGGGTATAATGTTGTTAATCATGATTCAGGGGGGTATAATGTTGTTACTCATGATTTGGGGGGGGTATAATGTTGCTACTCATGATTCGGGGGGGGGGTTTATAATGTTGTTACTCATGATTTGGGGGGGTATAATGTTGTTACTCATGATTTGGGGGGGGTATAATGTTGCTACTCATGATTCGGGGGGGGGGGTATAATGTTGTTACTCATGATTTGGGGGGGTATAATGTTGTTACTCATGATTCGGGGGGGTATAATGTTGTTACTCATGATTTGGGGGGGGGTGGTATAATGTTGTTACTCATGATTTGGGGGGGGTATAATGTTGTTACTCATGATTTATGCATGTGGATTGCGGTATATCAACCTGAACAGTTCTGTGTGTCATGAATACTGACTCTGGGCTTTTTGAATTTCTCTAGTGCCTAATGTGAATTTCTTCTGAATTCCTCAAGGTCCATTTAGGTGTATATGCACTTCCCAAATGTTAATGGGGTGAAAACATCTGCACATTTAATTTAAATGTTTGACTGTAGATTCATTTTTGTGACAATAGCTTATATCTCCCACTTCTGGTCGACACTGCGATTTGTTAAGGGGATTTGATGGTGATTCGATGTTTTGGTCATGGGGTGAATCCTGTGGATGCTATAGGGAGTAGGGACTGGACAGTGTAGTCTATGGGGACTGGACAGTGTAGTCTATGGGGACTGGACAATGTAGGGACTGGACAGTGTAGTCTATGGGGACTGGACAGTGTAGTCTATGGGGACTGGACAGTGTAGGGACTGGACAGTGTCGTCTATGGGGACTGGACAGTGTAGGGACTGGACAGTGTCGTCTATGGGGACTGGACAGTGTAGTCTATGGGGACTGGACAATGTAGGGACTGGACAGTGTAGTCTATGGGGACTGGACAGTGTAGTCTATGGGGACTGGACAGTGTAGTCTATGGGGACTGGACAATGTAGGGACTGGACAGTGTAGTCTATGGGGACTGGACAGTGTAGTCTATGGGGACTGGACAGTGTAGGGACTGGACAGTGTCGTCTATGCAGTGTTTGACACTATTGGATGGGACACAGGTAGTGTAATTGAGTGGCAGTGCCATTGTCCAGGTCGAGCTACTTGATCTGCCTTCGCATCAATCATTCCCTATGAGCCCCACATTATCATAATGGTTAGTGTCAGTCTGGGAACACATCCATTGTTCAGACATGCTGGATATGGGTGGGGGGCAAATCTTCTGCTTGAGTAGCGTTATCTATCACTCTCTCCTTCCTTCTCCAGCAGCTCAGAGAGGTGGATGGCACTCTGTGGAGCCCCACCACACACATCTAGGGAGATGAGATGCTAAGAGTAATTTAGGTTTGTCATTCGTTCTCCGCTCCCCAACAGGCAGGCCGAGTGTATAATTGGCTACAAATGCCTTTCACAATTTCACTTTAAAATCCACAAAAGCATTTAAATGTCAAAGCAAGAGGGAGAGAAGGACTATAACTCTGAAACAATCTTTCAACTTGCCAAAAGCCTCATCATTACAAATGTGAATCAAAGAGCTAGAACAGCAAACCATCCTAACAGTCTTTTAATAACTGTGTCTGTAATCCACTGCTCTTTCAGGAACATGTCTGTGCTCTAAGACGTGGCCATTAGTTTAGAGTGTAGTGCACTGCTGTGAGATGTGCAGTCTCATGGTCAGGCAGCTGGTTTCACCTTTACATGAATCACACAGTGACGGAGCAGGTGGGTGACAGTGATTGGCAGGTACTCAGTTGAATGACAGGTGTAGGCCAGTCCACAGATGACCTCTCTGATCATTAGATAGGGAGTGTGTGAGGGAAACAGGGCCCTATTTTACTGCATGAAAATAGATAGATACCCACACACAGTTGAATGCTGCCAAAGTTCTATTGGGCAACGTTTCGAGCCGAAAGTCTTTGTTTCCCTGGACCAAACATGGCCGTGTGCAGTGATGTAGTTGCTGTTTCTGCTTCTCACCGTCTCACTGCCTATAAAAGACAGACACCCCACAGTTGCTGGGTTCAGTTGACTATTTTAATTTAGAGAATTGAAGCACTTATGCTGAGGCAGGCAAGTTTATCTTTCAGGAAATGAGTTTGTAATAGTTTTCAGAAGAACATTGCTGCATCAGACTTCTAAGAAAGAAGCACTCCAAGAATAGCAATTTTCAGCAATTTTCATTGAACATGACACCAATGTTAATGAATGAATTGCAATTTGTTTTGTTGTTTTGTCAATTACAGATACAGATACCTGATGCAAAACAAGAGCACCTCCTCCCAGCTGCCCACTGCACTGAGGCTAGGTAACACGGTCACCACTGATAAGTCCGTGATAATCGAAAACTTCAACAAACATTTCTCAATGGCTGGCCATGCCTTCCTCCTGGTGACTCCAACCTTGGCCAACAGCCCCGCCCCCCCCGCTGCTACTCGCCCAAGCCTCCCCAGCTTCTCCTTTACCCATATCCAGATAGCAGATGTTCTGAAAGAGCTGGAAAACCTGGACCCCTACACATCAGCTGGGCTTGACAATCTGGACCCCCTATTTCTGAAACTGTCCGCCGCCATTGTCGCACCCCCTATTACCAGCCTGTTCAACCTCTCCTTCGTATCATCTGAGATCCCCAAGGATTGGAAAGCTGCCGCGGTCATCCCCCTCTTCAAAGGGGGAGACACCCTGGACCCAAACTGTTACAGACCTATATCCATCCTGCCCTGCCTATCTAAGGTCTTCGAAAGCCAAGTCAACAAACAGATCACTGACCATCTCGAATCCCACCGTACCTTCTCCGCTGTGCAATCCGGTTTCCGAGCCGGTCACGGGTGCACCTCAGCCACGCTCAAGGTACTAAACGATATCATAACCGCCATCGATAAAAGACATTACTGTGCAGCCGTCTTCATCGACCTGGCCAAGGCTTTCGACTCTGTCAATCACCATATTCTTATCGGCAGACTCAGTAGCCTCGGTTTTTCTAATGACTGCCTTGCCTGGTTCACCAACTACTTTGCAGACAGAGTTCAGTGTGTCAAATCGGAGGGCATGTTGTCCGGTCCTCTGGCAGTCTCTATGGGGGTACCACAGGGTTCAATTCTCGGGCCGACTCTTTTCTCTGTATACATCAATGATGTTGCTCTTGCTGCGGGCGATTCCCTGATCCACCTCTACGCAGACGACACCATTCTATATACTTCCGGCCCTTCCTTGGACACTGTGCTATCTAACCTCCAAACGAGCTTCAATGCCATACAACACTCCTTCCGTGGCCTCCAACTGCTCTTAAACGCTAGTAAAACCAAATGCATGCTTTTCAACCGTTCGCTGCCTGCACCCGCACGCCCGACTAGCATCACCACCCTGGACGGTTCCGACCTAGAATATGTGGACATCTATAAGTACCTAGGTGTCTGGCTAGACTGCAAACTCTCCTTCCAGACTCATATCAAACATCTCCAATCCAAAATCAAATCAAGAATCGGCTTTCTATTCCGCAACAAAGCCTCCTTCACTCACGCCGCCAAACTTACCCTAGTAAAACTGACTATCCTACCGATCCTCGACTTCGGCGATGTCATCTACAAAATAGCTTCCAATACTCTACTCAGCAAACTGGATGCAGTTTATCACAGTGCCATTCGTTTTGTTACTAAAGCACCTTATACGACCCACCACTGCGACCTGTATGCCCTAGTCGGCTGGCCCTCGCTACATGTTCGTCGTCAGACCCACTGGCTCCAGGTCATCTACAAGGCTATGCTAGGTAAAGTGCCGCCTTATCTCAGTTCACTGGTCACGATGGCTACACCCACCCGCAGCACGCGCTCCAGCAGGTGTATCTCACTGATCATCCCTAAAGCCAAAACCTCATTTGGACGCCTTTCCTTCCAGTTCTCTGCTGCCTGCGACTGGAACGAATTGCAAAAATCTCTGAAGTTGGAGACTTTTATCTCCCTCAACAACTTTAAAAATCTGCTATCCGAGCAGCTAACCGATCGCTGCAGCTGTACATAGTCCATCTGTAAACTACCCACCCAATTTACCTACCTCACCCCCCATACTGCTTTTATTTATTTACTTTTCTGCTCTTTTGCACACCAGTATCTCTTCTTGCACATGATCATCTGATGATTTATCACTCCAGTGTTAATCTGCTAAATTGTAATTATTCGATTTATTGCCTACCTCATGCCTTTTGCACACATTGTATATAGATTCTCTTTTTTTTCTACCATGTTATTGACTTGTTTATTGTTTACTCCATGTGTAACTCTGTGTTGTCTGTTCACACTGCTATGCTTTATCTTGGCCAGGTCGCAGTTGCAAATGAGAACTTGTTCTCAACTAGCCTACCTGGTTAAATAAAGGTGAAATAAAAAGAAATAAAAAAAATGCAAGTAAACACAATTTACTGTAATTAAAAAATGCCTAAATGACAGCAATGTTTTTGTACTGTAATTAACATTTACAAGTTAACAGTAGAAACATTAGAAATAAAAGCCTATTTCTTATTACAACATCTGTATTTTTCATTTATTGACTCCTATTCCTTTTTTTGGGATCAACATTTTATTTATTTTCAAAGAAACACAGACAATAACAAAAAGCAGCAGGAATGGTTATATAATTACAGTAGAATAGACCACATATCCTATACACACATATATCGGCCACCCAACTGCATCAACCCACCATCCAACCCCTCCTGGCGACCACCCCAACCCACCATCCAACCCCTCCTGGCGACCACCCCAACCCACCATCCAACCCCTCCTGGCGACCACCCCAACCCACCATCCAACCCCTCCTGGCGACCACCCCAACTCACCATCCAACCCCTCCTGGCGACCACCCCAACCCACCATCCAACCCCTCCTGGCGACCACCCCAACCCACCATCCAACCCCTCCTGGCGACCACCCCAACTCACCATCCAACCCCTCCTGGCGACCACCCCAACCCACCATCCAACCCCTCCTGGCGACCACCCCAACCCACCATCCAACCCCTCCTGGCGACCACCCCAACCCACCATCCAACCCCTCCTGGCGACCACCCCAACCCACCATCCAACCCCTCCTGGCGACCACCCCAACCCACCATCCAACCCCTCCTGGCGACCACCCCAACCCACCATCCAACCCCTCCTGGCGACCACCCCAACCCACCATCCAACCCCTCCTGGCGACCACCCCAACCCACCATCCAACCCCTCCTGGCGACCACCCCAACCCACCATCCAACCCCTCCTGGCGACCACCCCAACCCACCATCCAACCCCTCCTGGCGACCACCCCAACCCACCATCCAACCCCTCCTGGCGACCACCCCAACCCACCATCCAACCCCTCCTGGCGACCACCCCAATCCACCCAACCTGATCTCCATGAAATTAAAAACAAAATCAAGCAATTGTGATAAAATCAGCGGGGTACACTTTTGCACATGAGACAGAAAATTAACAAGTAACAGGCAATCTGTTGGGAAATATACACACTATAGTAGTTTGATGGTTTCAGCTGCAGATAACCAGCTGTCAATTGTTGCTTGGCCTCATGAATCCTAGCAGTGGATAGTTCTAAATAAATGATATTCTAGAAAAGGGCAGATCCAATGGGACATAGCCAAAGAATGTGGAGGTTGCCATCTTAGTGCCAATATCTTTTTAGCTGCTGTCAAACCTGACAACATGATACGCCTTTGCTGTAATGACATGATAAGTGGTGAATTATCATTAAGTGATAACAGTTTGGGGGAACAAGGTATAGTGATACCAAGTACGCCAGATAAGACAGAGGATACCTCTTTCCAAAATGTATCCACAACCTTGCCACTCTCAGTACATATGCATAAAGGAGCCCAAGCAGCGGAGGCTGTTGAGGGGAGGACGGCTCATAATAATGGCTGGAACGGAGCCAATGGAATGGCATCAAACCATGTGTTTGATGTATTTGATACCATTCCACTGATTCCACTCCAGCCATTACCACAAGACCATCCTCCCCAATTAAGGTGCCACCAACCTCCTGTGAGCCCAAGGCACCTTGGTTACATAGATCACACAGAGGAGAGGTTATGATTTTCATTAAATGACATTTTGTAGGTGGACGGTAAACCCCGTGTATGAAATTAAAGTGTATCCGCTCATGATTGGGATTCTTAGATGAACCCACTATGTCCTCCCATGCAGTATCCCAACAAATAGGATAATCAAAAGTAGATAGTTCTCTTATCCATTGATTCTTAACTGGTACTGATTTGTAAGCTGCAACTAACATAACCGTATACGGATCAAACCCTTTGAGTTACCATGTTTATGTAATATTCTATGTAGTTCATGTTGTGGGGGGGATGAGCCCAAAGGGACACCATATGCCCGCATTGCTGATCTTAAACATAGATAAAATAATGAAGAGGTACCAGGTATTTGAAATATAGCACTAAGATCATCAAAGGCTTGCAAACCTTCATCTTTAAATAGATCATCAAAACATGAACACCCCTATCCTCCTATAGGGGTGAATGATAAGGGGATACCGCCAGAAAGAAGGGAATGACTGTGGAAATTTGCCACTTCTGTATTGTTTTAGAATTGCTTTTATACTAAGCACAATGTTGTGAGTAAGAAGGAAATTAGTGGTCCAAAACGTAACTTAGCTTGTTTTAATGGTACTGCAGAATAGACAAGATCCTGCAGTCTGGGATGGTAAAGCCAAATTCTCTTCTATAGTCTCCAGGACACTAAAGTATTTTAATCAAACCATGCTGAAAGGGGGCATAGCACAAAAGACAAAAAGTTAAAGTTAAACTTCTATTCTACTGAGCCATTTACTTTATGTTCAGTTTCTTATCTTTTATTATTTCCTATTGTTGTTGCATTGTCGAGAAGGAACCTGCCAGTAAGCATTTAGTTGGACGATGTGTACCATGCGTATCCCGTACATACGACTAATAATACTTGAAACTAAAGTTAGGCAGAGAAAGCTCCCTTGTCACGATGCATAGTGGATAGTTTAATTTGAGGTCACTTACCTTTCCATATAAATTTAGAGACTAAAGACAAGATATTGTCCAAGTATTTCTTTGGTGGAGCTAGTGTAATCCTTGCAGAGAAACAGTTCATTTGGGGAGGAATATTCATCTTAATGATGGATATTTTAGCTTGTAGAGAGTTGGGAAGCTGTAAACATTTAGAAAGGTATGCTTCTACTCACATATATTTGGAAATTATTTAATGCCATGTTTTGAGGAAAATATCTATACAGTATACCCAGATATTTAAGCATCATCTGTCAGAGCAGCTTACCGACCATTGCACCTGTACACAGCCCATCAGTAAATAGCCCACCCAACTACCTCATCCCCATATTGTTATTTATTTTTTGCTCCTTTGCACCCCAGTATCTCTAGTTGCACATTCATCTTCTGCACATCTATCACTCCAGTGTTTAATTGCTCAATTGTAATTATTTCGCAACTATGGCCTGTTTATTGCCTTACCTCCCTAATCTTACTACATTTGCAAACACTGTATATATACTTTTCTATTGTGTTATTGACTGTACGTTTGTTTATCCCATGTGTAATTCTGCGTTGTTTGTGTCACACTGCTTTGCTTTATCTTGGCCAGGTCGCAGTTGTCAATGAGAACTTGTTCTCAACTGGCCTACCTGGTTAAATAAAGGTGAATTTTTTAAAAAAAATTTTAAGCTCTTTACCAATGGGATGTGTTTGGGTACCATTGACAGAGTGAGTCCTAAGCTTAATGACATCATAGCTGATTTTGTCCAATTAATTTTGTACCCTGAGAGGGTGCTAAAATCATCAAATGTAGAGAGTATGTGGTAATTATGAGACAGCATTATCAGTGTACAGAAGTATGCCATCCCTATGTAAGGAAGGGTGCTGTCTGATTTTCTGTGTTAGCAGTTCGATGGAAAGGGAGAAGAGCAAAGGAGAGATTGGGCATCCTTGGCGACAGCTTCTGGATACGGGAATTGCCCCCTGTGGTCACCATGGCGGAAAGATTTGCATATAAAACTTGAATCATGCTCATAAACTTGGTTTCTAAATTAAATCGCTCTAATACCGACCATAGAAAATCCCACTCTGACCTATCAAACGCCTTCTCAGCGTCCAAGGAGAGAACGTTACATGGAGATCTAATGTCATTAGTGGCATGAACCTATCCCAAATGGGAACTACAAATGTGGCTCAAGTGCACAGTGCAATAGCACTATAAAAACGTCTTTCTTCAGACACCCACATACAGGTCGAAAGATCCCTGTTAGGGGTAACATCTCATGCAATACCAAGGGAGTAATCTATCTCATCACCTGTTCATGTGGAAAAGCCTATGTAGGACAAACAAAAAGACAATTAAAACAACGCATAGCTGAACACTGCAGCTCAATCAGGTGTAAGAACATTGACTATCGAGTAGCAGCTCACTTTGTTGAAGCTAACCATCCCATCTCCTCCCTCAAATACACAGGCATTGAGCATGTTGCTCTACCAAGGAGAGGAGGTAACATCGAGATCCTACTACTACTACTACAAAGAGAGGCTTACTGGATACCTCTCTAAAAACATTGACCCCTAGTGGTCTGAATATTTACTTTGATCTCAGGCCCTTCTTAAGAAACAAAATTGAACAATTATTTTTTACAGCTTATTAGCGTACACCTAATATGTTCTCGCTGTTGATAATGTTTATTATATATTAAGTTTGAACCAAAAGATTACATGTAACAAAAATGAAATGAAATACGAAATTATTATGTGAAATTGAATGAAACAATAATGTATGTTGATGCTAATATGATGTACAATATTCCAATATGTTTCTATATGATAACAATCGCGTAATATACTTAATATGCCATATACAATTTTTTAACAGTTTCACTAATTAATTTTAATTAACTTAATAATTTTGACACACCCCTCACTATTGTCATTGGTTACACTAATTGCACTGTGTGTCTACATAACCTGGTTCAAGTATTTATGACATTACCCTGAGGAAGGCACAGTGATGCCGAAACGTTGGTAAATACCCATTAAATTGCTGGGAGATTACATATGAAGTGTGCGACTTTCTTTATTTTGATAGTTTAGTTTATTCGCCGTTAGTCAGCACCTCCACACAAACTGTTATTCTGGGTGTGCACTAGCTCCTGTTTTTTTTATTAGTGGCATGAACAACATGTAATAAACGACACACGTTACCTAAGGCTATTCGAGTTTTAATGAACCCTGTCTGATCGTGATGCACTAGTGTAGTCACACTGGATTCTAAACGGGCTGAGAGAACATTAGCATACAATTTAACTTCCGAGCACAACAACGACAAAGGTCGATAGTTACCCATTAGAGTGTGATCTTTATTGGGCTTCGGAAGTACCCGCAATCATTGCAGAGTTTACGTCATTGTGAAAAGATCCCTTGTCAACAGAAGTCAGAATCAAATCATGTAAAAATAGGCCTAATTTATCCCAAAAGGCAAGGTAGAATTCTGGGATTTACCTTTTTTTTTTATATTTGTTAGTGCCTATTTAAGTTCATCCAATGAAATGGCTTCCCCAAGGGATTGTGATTCTTCGTTGGAAAGGTAAGGAATATCTGCTCTTAGTGCCAACACCGCTCAAAGTAATATCAGATTTATAGAGCATAGAGCCCTCAAACTCAACTCTGGACCTCGAAGCCAGTTACACTACGTTGTTTCATTGTTCCCCTCTAATCAGGGACTGATTTAGACATTGGACACCAGGTGGGTGCAATTAATTATCAGGTAGAACAGAAAACCAGCAGGCTCTAGACCTCATAGGGTAAGAGCTGAATACTCCTGGCATAGAGTATTCAGCTAAAAAGAACAAATCTGCATTGATTTCCAAAGGATTAGTTAACAAGCCATTCTGTGCTTTCATAGCTGTAATATTAGAGTATTTCTCAGTGCCTCTGAGTCTCATTGCTAAAAGATGACTTGGTTTAGCCCCATTAAAATAATAGTTATGTCTGATTGGATGAATTAAGAATTCTGCCCTGTGTCTGAGCAAAGAATTACATTCTAATTTAACTGCATCTATTCTTTTCTTTTTGTCAACAGAGTAAGAGTTTTGTTGTTCTCATTCCAGATTAGCCAAACATGTTTCTAGTTTGTTAATTGTTCTCATTATGGTTTTATTAAGGTGAGACACAAATGACACTGACAAGTTCCTGATAAATCCCTTTATAGACTTCCATAGGATATGGGCATCTTCAACAGACCCATCATTCTGTGTTAGATAAACATCTAGTTATTTTTCAAATAGTAACGCTATATTGAAGCACCAGGTGTATCAGGAATCGTTAGTTTGACTATTACGAAGCTATGATCAGAAAGTGGACATGAGCATATCGTTGCATTATGAGTATCTGAGTATGCAGTGCGGGAAACTAGAATATAATCTATTCTGGAGTAGGATTTACACTACATGGCCAAAGGTATGTGGACACCTGCTCATCGAACATCTAATTCCAAAATCATGGTCATTAATATGGAGTTGGTCCCCCCCTTTTCTGCTATAACAGCCTCCACTCTTTTGTGAAGGCTTTCCACTAGATGTTGGAACATTGCTGCGGGGACTTGCTTCCATTCATCCACAAGAGCATTGTTGAGGTCGGGCACTGATGTTGGGCGATTAGGCCTGGCTCGCAGTCGGTGCTCCAATTCATCCCAAAAGTGTTCAATGGTGTTGAGTTCAGGGCCCTGTGCAGGCCAGTCAAGTTCTTCCACACCGATCTTGACAAACCATTTCTGTATGGACCTCGCTTTGTGCACGTGGGCATTGTCATGCTGAAATAGGAAAGGGCCTTCCTCAAACTGTTGCCACAAAGTTGGAAACACAGACTTCTAGTGTAAAGATTACCCTTCACTGTAACTAAGGGGCCTAGCCCAAACCATGTAAAGCATCCCCAGACCATTATTCCTCCTCCACCAAACTTTACAGCAGGCACTATGCATTCGGGCAGGTAGCATTCTCCTGGCATCTGCCAAATCGAGATTCGTCCGTCGGACTGTCAGATGGTGAAGCGTGATTCATCACTCCAGAGAGCGCATTTCCACTGCTCCAGAGGCTTGTGTGCAGCTGCTCGGTCATGGCAACCCATTTCATGAAGCTCTCAAAGAACAGTTCTTGTGCTGACGTAGCTTCCAGAGGCAGTTTGGAACTCGGTTGTGAGTGTTGCAACCGAGGAAAGACAATTTTTACGCGCTACGTGCCTCAGCACTCGGCGATCCAGTTCTGTGAGCTTGTGTGGCCTACCACATCACGGCTGAGCTGTTGTTGCTTCTAGACATTTCCACTTCACAATAACAGCATTTACAGTTGACCAGTGCAGCTCTATCAGGGCAAAAAATTTATGAATTGACTTGTTGGAAAGGTGGCATCCTATGATGGTGCCACGTTGAAAGTCACTGAGCTCGTCAGTATTCTACTGCCAATGTTTGTCTATGGAGGTTGCATGGCTGTGTGCTCAATTTATACACCTGTCAGCAACGGGTGTGGCGGAAATGGTGTCCACATACTTTTAGTGTATGTCTAGCAGAATAGAAACTAAATTGTCTAGATGTAGAATTGACCAAATCTAAATACATTGGTGAGATTAAAATCCTTGACCAAGTTGTTAAATGCCACTGACGCAGGTGCGGGAGCTGTTTGAGATTCATGGCCAGAGCGGTCCAAAGCGGATAAAACGGCTTTCATATCCGCACCTACGATAGGAGAAAAATCAATGACATTTGCCAGTAACTCCGTTAGATTCTCATAAAATGTAGGATCATACTGGGATGGAGCAATTTTCCTACCTGAGATTATATTTTTGATATACACTGACTTTACAAAACATTAGAAACACCTGCTCTTTACATGAGAAAGACTGACCAGGTGAATCCAGGTGAAAGCTATGAGCCCTTATTTGATCACCCCACTTCAATCAGTGTAGATGAAGGGGAGGAGACAGGTTAAAGAAGTATTTTTAAGCCTTGCGACAATTGAGACATGGATTGTGTATGTGTGCCATTCAGAGGGTGAATGGGCAAGACAAAAGATTCTAAGTGCCTTTGAACGGGATATAGTAGTAAGTGGCAGGCGCACCGGTTTGTGTTTGTGAAGAACAGCAATGCTGCTGGGTTCTTTCGACACCTTGTAGAGTCAATGTTCCAACTCATTGAGGCTGTTCTGAAAAAATGGAGTGTAACTCAATTTTGTACATTCATTTCGTACGCCCAGGCTATGATATCCTACCGTCAGCGCCATATTTTTCCAGAACAGTCACTGATAAACTGTCTCATAACAACAAGGGAGCCACAGTTTTGGAATCTACAGAGGATGACGCTACAACATAATAATGACTGTTTGCAAATATTTGGGCATATCATTATTTTAAGTGGGACTCTTGAATATATATAACATCAATGTAATGTCTACGAAAGTAAACAAAGCAAGCGCCTTCTTCCTAGTGCCTTCAGAATGCGGTCTCGGTCAGGGAATCGGCGCACCTGGAAAATCAACGTTCGGAATCTGGCTGAGTTGTCAATGTGCCGGCTTATACAATGAGCTCTCATCACTTCGATTTCGCTTCCAGCTAGATCTGGAAACCACTCTGGAAGTGATCTATTGATGAAATAAAGTGTTCTGGGCCTCAGTATTTTCATTCATATGGGCTATTCTCACGTTGTCTCTACGTTGCATGTCCTCGTAGCGAGTCAAACCGGTCCATTCTGATTTGACCCTGAGTTGACATCTCCTCACATTTTTTTATTTTATTTATTTAACCTTTATTTAACTAGGCAAGTCAGTTAAGAACAAATTCTTATATACAATGACGGCCTACCCCGGACGACGCTGGGCCAATTGTGCGCCGCCCTATGGGACTCCCAATCACGGCCAGATGTGATGCAGCCTGGATACATTTGTCAACTCTATCGCCAAGCTTTGTGCACTCAGCTCGAAGTCTTTTAAGATCAGTAACGCACTTGGAAACGTCATCCTGAATAAAATCCAACTCTGCTTGTACTCCAGTGAACTCAGAGGCGATGAACTCTCATTGTTTTGCCATAGCTTCATCTAGCATGGTGGCTAGCGCTTTGCTGTCAGGAGATGAGGTCGTTGATTTAGCTCGTAAAGCATGGTGTTCCATAGTGAGTAAGTTACTAAATACTGTTAAACAGGTTAGCTGTTAATACATCCATGGAAATGGTTCAGACGTGCTCATGGGTAAAACTTCAAAAATGAGGATGCAAGGGAAGGAGCTCCTATTCCAATACACTTTTCTCGGCTTAAATGTTAATTCCGCTTTAATGCAATTCATTGAACTTTTGTTCCTTTCAGAAATGATTGTGCAGCAGCAAATTTGAAATAGATTACCAAAGTATTATTTTCACTCCACTTAACCTTCTCATCAGTGGAATCAGCCTACCACTGCTTTCAGCCATCGCTAACAAGCAAGCCTCAGAATCAATCATTCTATAACCATTGCATCATCCTCCACTTCCTGCATCCCCATCTGGCTCATCTGCTGTCTCCTACCCTCAGCCTCACTCAGTAATTGTAATCCTTTTTCATGTTCACCACCAAGTTGAAATGTGTCTGTCTGTTACAGATTGTGCTCCTGTATCACAGTCCCCTGGGTCCAAGTTGTCCCCTGAGCCAGCAAATGAGTCTTTCATGAAGTCTTCCAATTCCCCTTGGCCAAGAGAGACTTATTGGGACCTACCATAAGTAGCCATGTAGCTGGCCTGGCCTGAATATTAACAGTGAGCCACTATGTAAGGCTGAGTCTCCCCCTACTTAGGCCTTGTCTCCTGTCTTGCATGACTAGGTTCACTCCCTAGATGAAGCAAATCAATTTAAAGTCTGACATGAACTCTGATAAAGTGCCACAGTCTCATCAGTTTATGCATTGAGCTGTTGTACATTTCCAAACCCTTAAATCATGTGATGAAAAAAAAACATCTCCTAGAACCATAAACATCCATCCCCAAACTGAGGATGACCTGACTGAGTGCTCAGGTGGATGATGAGAAGGGCCAGGCTAGACCAGGCTAGACCAGTCCCAGTGGTTCTATCTCATTAGCCTGCTGTGTGTTATGCCTGCTAGGAGGTCCAGTCCCATCTCCTCAGTTCTTTTTTGTATTTTTTTATTTTACCCCCTTTTTCTCCCCAATTTCGTGGTTGTTAGTAGTTAATTGTTAGTAGTTACTGTCTTGTCTCATCGCTACAACTCCCGTACGGGCTCGGGAGAGACGAAGGTCAAGAGCCATGCGTCCTCCGAAACACAACCCAACCAAGCCGCACTGCTTCTTAACACAGCGCGCATCCAACCCGGAAGCCAGCCGCACCAATGTGTCGGGGGAAACACCGTACACCTAGCGACCTGGTCAGCGTGCACTGCGCCCGGCCCGCCACAGGAGTCGCTAGTGTGCGATGAGACGAGGATATCCCTACCGGCTAACCCGGACGACGCTAGGCCAATTGTGCATCGCCCCATGGACCTCCCGGTTGCGGCTGGCTGCGACAGAGCCTGGGCTCGAACCCAGAGTCTCTGACCACTGCACCACCCGGGAGGCCCTCAGCTGAGATTTTTAATGTCACACAGGACGAGGAGCTAATTCCTTCCAGGCTCTCAAAGCGTTATTTTTTTGCGGGTTTGCTGTGTGGCATGCTGTTTCATCAGTGTCGTTTAGCTGATTTCTCCTCTTGAGTAACTTCCTGGTTGTGGAGGTGGATGAAGGTTGTAGTGAAAGGGAGCTCTCTTGGCGAGGAGCCAGAGAGCAGGGCTCTGTTTCAGGGGTGATGGGTGCTGTGTGTGTCCTGTGTGTGTGCTTGTGTGTGTGTTTGTGCGAGCATGCGTGTGAGTGTGTATGTGTGTGTGTGTGCGCCCCTCTTCTCCCATGGGGAGTCTTGGCAGCAGGTGTGACATGCCGTAATGGGAAATTATGCTGCACGGTGCAAAAACTCTTCGGAAAGGGGTCACCCACTGTCAACTCGACCAAGTGCGTAACAGAACAACTACTCAGGCTTTAATGAAAGCTGTCACATTTTTGTTAGTGCAGAAGTTATTAATGGACATTCATATATTGTTTTTGGGGTTTCCAACTTTGAGAGGAGTCTCCTGAGATGTGAGGGGTCAGTGTTTGGGGCTCATCACCATAGGGTTTTAATTATTGTGACGCTAGGAAATGCATGCCAGGCACATTTAGTGCTCTTTCTTCAACAATCATGAACGTGATCATTCATCAAATGGTAATATACAGATCTAGGAACAATGCTATGGACGTTCCCCTTAGCTCTTCAAAGACTGGGGTTGAATTTTACATCAACATTTATTTGCGCTTTGCAGTATACCAGTAGCAGCCTACAG
This sequence comes from Salvelinus alpinus, assembly GCF_045679555.1. NCBI lineage: Eukaryota > Metazoa > Chordata > Actinopteri > Salmoniformes > Salmonidae > Salvelinus > Salvelinus alpinus. The sequence continues at coordinate 35,403,129 of NC_092090.1, forward strand.
TGCAGTGCTCCAGTCATTTGTCGTGTAATAATCAACCCTGTGTGTCTCTCCTTTCTCATCTGTGTTGCCCTCTCTGCAGGATGTGCCTTTTTAACATACTGCGCCAGAGAGTCAGCACTGAAGGCCCAGAGCGCCCTCCATGAACAGAAGACTCTGCCAGGGGTAAGTGCCCCTGATCTGCCCTCTGTCAGAGGCTAGGGCCCCCGGGTCCAGGGCCTGGTATGGGACATGTCTGCATTAATGTTACTACTCTTAACACAACCACATCACATAGACACTCACACATACTGAACTGAAGTCAGCCATACTTCAGTTATTCCGCCTTGCGCAAACGTGTTATGTTCACAATATTTATATGTTTTGATAAGACAGGCTTGATGGTCCATCCTGTCCTTTTTCTGTCCTCTCGTCTTCTCTCAAAATGTTTACACACACAGACACACGCACACGCACACACACACACATGCGTGTGCGCACGTGCACACACACACACACATTCCTAATTGCCTCAGGAAATCCACTCTCATTATCACATATAATCAAACAATAAATACCCACAATAATTTTTACCACAAGTATGGCCATCTGGAGTTTTAATTTTAGAAACTGTTTTAAATTCTGTTTCGGTTGGTTGATATGTTTTGCATGAAAAGAATGTCCTCCTACTGTACCATGACAAACCCACAGTGTTATACCATAAGCCCATCCAGTACCTACAGTATGCTGGAAATGTTCCTGATCCTATGTCTATATACAGTACAGTATGTACATAGGGATGTATAGTTCTAGACATAATATCCTGGGAATCAGAGGTTTGATTGAATCTGTGGCCCCTGCAGAGGAGAGGGCCTCCTGCTATGTCTCCAGATCCCCTCCCTCTTCTCCCTGGTTAGAGCCTGGTTAGAGCCTCTGGGCATCCATCCTGGTCCCTAGGGAGGGAGGCAGGGGAGAGGTGGATGGGGCTGGGGGCTTCTCTGTGGCGGGTTAATCAGCTGTTTGCAGTGCTCTGTCTGGATCTCCTGGGTAATACATTGAGCGTTCGTTCCACACACCACTAACACTGCTGTAATGGAGTCCCTCTGAGACCACCTCTTGTCTTTTAATTCTCACTGCTCTCTAATGAGGTGATTGTTGTGATTGGACTACATACTGCAGAGGTTCCTGCCTTAATGGCTCGTATCTAGAAAAGGGTCAATGCTATGTCTATGAGATTTGGGTAAACGTGAGTTATAGGTGGATGCAAGCTCCCAGCAAGAGGTCAGTCCTTCAATCTGCAGCAGAACCACATAGAGATCCATCCTCCCATCCTTCCCTCGCCCTCCTTAATAAAGAGGCTGTGTGAGGTGGCAGGCCAACCCTCATAAGGATGTTTTCATCAGGCCATCACGCTCTGAGGTCCTCCATGACAGCCCTTTGATGCTCCAGCTCTTCCACTATGATATGTCCAGACTGGGCTGGCTGTTCCGGGCCTGATTGTGCAGTCTGGATGCGTGCGCCTCAAACTGTCAGGAAACTTAAATGTGCAGGCCTTTTAAAATGGATCATCAGGCAGGTTGCAGGCCCTTTGGAAAATAAAACCAGTCGACCAAAAACAGGGCTTGAATTGCACATGAACTCGATGAATGAAGGCTATCATGCCGGCCAGTCCTTGTCTGCGGTCTGCCAGAGACCAAAACAGGCAGGGCCAGAGCAATATGGCTCACCCGGCTCACTTTGATCGCCTCCTTGCTTGTCTTGAAGAGAATTGCCTTTTGAGGGCAGAGGGTGAGGGACGATAAGAGCTTTCCAATTCCTCTGTCGTGCCATGTTTCCATCGTTATTGTCAGTCTGTTTGAGAAGAGGACTCTCTGGAGCTGGGAGGGGGGGGGGGATGGTATGTGTGTGATCTGCAAGGAGTCACCAGGGGTGTCGCGCAGATTAACTGGGAATCTCAAATTCTGGGGAGCTTTAAATTCCCATTCTTTCATACCTTTCGTGAGACTAATTCTCAGTCTTAGCCAATGTCTCTTACCCATGCTGCCGTCCAAGAGGCCATTCTGCTTTGTTGGGTAGTTTTTGTGTTTTTGCAACAAAAAAAAAAATTGTTTACATGTCCAGTGTCATCATGGTGTCTTTATGTCCCATCGCTGTGATCTGCCAGGCAGGAGACAGTGTGCACACTACAGTAATGTCATCAGAGGCTAAACAGCCTCCCCTGGAATGCTTATAGGGCGTTATGTTTACATGCCTATTCAGCATGTTCCCCAATGTAGGGCAGCGTGGTCTTTGGACAGGTTAGGTCATCTCTGTGAATGATTTCTCCACGGATCCGATTAATTTACCCCTTCCCCTATAAACACGCTCCAGAACATCTCTCCGCTGTTTGCCTAATGGCCTCCCATCACGCTGCTTTTGGAGCCGGTAGAATCTTGAAAAGAAGCCTCTTCTTCTTCTTTCCCTTCCCGGCCGTGTGGCGGAGGCATCCTCTACTCCAATTAGCTGCTGGTGGAGGATGAAACGGGCCTGTTAATGGGCGCTACGTAAGCCCAACAGCCAATTATAAAGTCTGCTGCGGAAATGGACCCAGCATCTCTTTCTCTTCTACTATCATCCTCTTCCTTTCTATACCTTTCGTGTCTCTCGCATTCGTACCCCACCCTTCTTCCTCTTCCCCCCCTCTCTCACTCCTCTTTCCTCCTGTCTTTTTGTCTTGCTGATGTCTGTGTTGAGGTGCTTCCCCAGCCTCATGCTTGTCGTTTCATCATGCGTGGAGGTGTCTGTGGAGAGATCCACATTTCTTGCTTTCTGACTGAGCTCCACAAGCACCTGAACCCTTTATTAATAACCAGGCAGCCAAGCGCAACCGCTGTCTGACTTTAGCCAGGGTTGGTAAGTAGAAAGGGGAAAAAGTTCCCCACCCAGGAGTTTAGAACTGTTTATCCTCATACTTCGAAGGGCAAGCCTGAAGGTTCTGCTTCCACTAAATTGAGTAATAGAATGTTTTTCCTGTAGTTTTTTTCCTTCTAATTTATTATATATTTATTTTGCTGGGAAAGGCAGAGAAAATTGACTTTACTGTGTCACATACATAGAAATGGGTCAGGGGGGAGATGTTGGATGTCACTGAACACGCTCGACGGACCAGTTCGTACATGTTTGACACTCCCAGCTTTACGACACAGATGCTGCCTGAACAGTCTGTGTATATTTTAGTCTTTGTCTTTGTACGTGTCAGTAAGAACATGCCAGCAGTAGCCTCCATCACTCTTATTCCCCATCATGCTTATTTAAGCTTCCCCTACACACACACACACACACACACACACACACACACACACACACACACACACACACACACACACACACACACACACACACACACACACACACACACACACACACACACACACACACCCCGTTGATCCCCCCACCCCCACCTATAATCCATGCTCGCATCCCTCTTTATCTCTGTGTAAAGACGTGTTAATTGATATATTTAGTGGCGGGGCCTCATCAGGATTCAGGGTAAGGCTGTCTGTCTGTGACGCAGCATCACCGTATCTTATCAGAGGACACACTAAGCTTCCTTCGACAGGGTCCACCCCTGGACCGCCACACCACAGCCTCAAGGCAGCTTAAACTAATTACTGAAGCCATACAGGGCCCGGCCCGCCATTCTTTTAAAGGACAAATTGTGTTCTGTTGCTGGTCAATTTGCCCTGTGTGCAAGATTTGTCAACCTCCAGTGCCCACGAGCCTTTCCTGTTCTGCGAAAAGAAAAAAGGCCTGGATCCAGATATGAGAGAACTGACGGACGTCTTCTATGTCTGCCCCGGCTAGCCTCCCGCCTGGCTCCACACCATCAATTACATCTATATCGGTTTCTCTCTTTTCCCCGACCGCTTTAGAGGAGAAATTAAAAAGAGAGCGTTGTTTTTTCTTATCCCCCTGGGATGAACCCATTTTCTACCCTGCTGCTCCGACTACGGCCGTCCTCCCGATTAAAGAGTGAATGGAATGGCAACGAAGGGATGGACCTCCATATTGTCTTCCATTATGATGCCAGTGCTCCTGAAATAGGGTTGCGAAATTCCGGTAACGTTCAATAAATTCCCTGGTGTTCTTGAAATCCTGATTGGGTGATTTCCATAATCAAGAGGGAATAAGCAGGAAATCCATAATCCTCCAACCAGGATTTCTGGTAAACCAGGGAATTTATTGAAAGTTCACAGAATTTTACAATCCTATCCTGAATACTGTGCCTCACAAATTAATTTGGTTCCATGTGATGGGGGTTTTAACCTTCCTGAGTGCAAATGTTATTCCTACCAGCCTGCATGGGGAGCCTCCTTTAACAATCAACTGGAAGGAGGGCAAACATCAGTCATAGTGAAGTTGCCCTTAACCAGAGCGTAAAGATGGCAGGCCATGGGCGCTGGACAGATGAAAGGCAGAAATAGTGTTTTTTAAAGACCGCAGGGCTGCAGAGCTTAGTGTAAAGAGAACAGGACCGAGAACCAAAACCATTTGTCCTCTCAGTACTTTACGGAACTCCAAAGACTTCAAAGCCAGGTTGTTAGTATGGATACATATACTGTATGATCAATGACTGTATCAGGTACAATGAAAGTGACCCATAATTACCTTTAAGGAATGTGCAGTGCCATAGCTGTGGAGAGAATATTGGGTGTATTGTTTTGTATGTTGTGTATATTTTTGCTCTGGTGTGCAGTCAAAAGAATCTGTACTGACCTCCCAGCTCCTCGATTCTCGCTCCTCACACACCCTTTTCAGCTCCTCTCTCCTCACACACCCTTTTCAGCTCCTCTCTCCTCACACACCCCTCCCATCTCCTCTCTCCTCACACACCCCTCCCAGCTCCTCTCTCCTCACACACCCCTCCCAGCTCCTCTCTCCTCACACACCCCTCCCAGCTCCTCTCCTCTCACCTCACACACCCCTCTCAGCTCCTCTCTCCACTCTCCTCACACACCCCTCCCAGCTCCTCTCTCCTCTTACACTCCTCCCAGCTCCTCTCTCCTCTTACACCCCTCTCAGCTCCTCTCTCCTCACACACCCCTCTCAGCTCCTCTCTCCTCACACACCCCTCTCAGCTCCTCTCTCCTCACACACCCCATTCTCTCTCCTCACACACCCCTCTCAGCTCCTCTCTCCTCACACACCCCATTCTCTCTCCTCACACACCCCTCTCAGCTCTTCTCTCCTCACACACCCTTCCTAGCTCCTTTCTCCTCACACACCCCTCTCAGCTCCTCTCTCCTCACACACCCCTCCCAGCTCCTCTCTCCTCACACACCCCTCCCAGCTCCTCTCTCCTCACACACCCCTCCCAGCTCCTCTCTCCTCGCTCCTCACACACCCCTCTCAGCTCCTCTCTCCTCACCTCACACACCCCTCCCAGCTCCTCTCTCCTCACACACCCCTCCCAGCTCCTCTCTCCTCACACACCCCTCCCAGCTCCTCTCTCCTCACACACCCCTCTCAGCTCCTCTCTCCTCACCTCACACACCCCTCCCAGCTCCTCTCTCCTCACACACCCCTCTCAGCTCCTCTCTCCTCACCTCACACACCCCTCTCAGCTCCTCTCTCTTCACCTCACACACCCCTCCCAGCTCCTCTCTCCTCACACACCCCTCTCAGCTCCTCTCTCCTCACCTCACACACCCCTCCCAGCTCCTCTCTCCTCACACACCCCTCCCAGCTCCTCTCTCCTCACACACCCCTCCCAGCTCCTCTCTCCTCGCACACCCCTCCCAGCTCCTCTCACCTCACACACCCCTCTCAGCTCCTCTCTCCTCACACACTCCTCCCAACTCCTCTCTCCTCACACATCCCTCCCAGCTCCTCTCCTCTCTCCTCACACACCCCTCCCAGCTCCTCTCTCCTCACACACCCCTCCCAGCTCCTCTCTCCTCACACACCCCTCCCAGCTCCTTTCTCCTCACACACCCCTCTCAGCTCCTCTCTCCTCTCTCCTCTCCCCTCACACCCCCCTCCCAGCTCCTTTCTCCTCTCTCCAGACACACCCCTCCCATCTCATCTCCCCTCATACACCCATCCCCCACCCACCCACACATTCTTTGTAGCTGACAGGTGGAGCCAGAGCCCAACTCAACCGGTGCATGGCATCCTGCTCTAATGTATCTGCTTCCAAGGCTCTAATGAGGCAGAACTGGTAAATGTGAGGACAGTATTGTTAACATTGCTGCCTCACTGGGATGGATAGTAATGGGAAGTGCCTGGATGCTGTGGTGTCGTGTCCATGACAGATAGACCTAGTCAACCACTCATCTTCTTCCTCATACTCTTCCTCTTCTATGACTCTTTACTGAGCCTCCCTGTGCTGTGTTGTGTGTGCTGTGCTATGTGGTACTGTGCTGTGCCGGCAGGCCAGGCCAGTGCCCAACCCATTCGAATTCCCAGCACACTATAGCAATCACCAAAGACATCAAGACAATCTGCGCCTATTTGTAAAAAAAAACAAAAAAAAACATGGTGTTGCTGAGTTCAGCAGAAGCACGAACTGAGCAGAACAGAGCAGAACAGAACAGAGCAGAACCGAACAGAACAGAGCAGAACCAAGCAGAACAGAGCAGAACAGAGCAGAACCGAACAGAACAGAGCAGAACCAAGCAGAACAGAGCAGAACCGAGCAGAACAGAGCAGAACCGAACAGAACAGAGCAGAACCAAGCAGAACAGAGCAGAACCGAACAGAACAGAGCAGAACCAAGCAGAACAGAGCAGAACCGAGCAGAACAGAGCAGAACAGAGCAGAACAGAACAGAGCAGAACCAAGCAGAATCAAGCAGAACAGAGCAGAACAGAGCAGAACCAAGCAGAACTGAGCAGAACCGAGCAGAACAGAGCAGGACCGAGCAGAACAGAGCAGAACCGAACAGAACAGAACCAAGCAGAACAGCGCAGAACCGAGCAGAACAGAGCAGAACCGAGCGGAACAGAGCAGAACCGAACGGAACAGAGCAGAACCGAGCAGAACAGAGCAGAACCGAGCAGAACAGAGCAGGACCGAGCAGAACAGAGCAGGACCGAGCAGAACAGAGCAGAGCAGAACCGAACAGAGCAGAGCAGAACCAAGCAGAACAGAGCAGAACCGAGCAGAACAGAGCAGGACCGAACAGAACAGAGCAGGACCCGAGCAGAACAGAGCAGAACCGAGCAGAACAGAGCAGCCAGACTCATCAAACAGTGCAGTTAATCACACACAGATGGGTGCAAACTCTCTGCTGATTCACACACGCGCACACACAGACAAACACACAGACAAATACACACAAACTCCCAGAAAGCAGAAGAGATATAAGGCTTTTATTTGTGCCAGGACAGTAAACGTGCTGTGTGTTGTCCTGTGTACAGGAGTTGTACAGGGAGGGCATCAGCGTGGCTTTAAAGTTAGTGTGAGGTGCTAAAGTGATGAGTCATCAGGGAGCTAGCGTGGAGACACACACTAGTGGAGTGGGCTTGCATAATTAACACGGAGCATCACCAGGACAAACTCCTCCATCGTCGTGCCTAAAGGATTAACTATTCCACCCAGCGCCATGCTCCTCTCCTCTTCTCTCCCCCTCCATTTAAGAAAGTGACCTTGCAGCTGTTTACATGCCAATTAATTAAAGACTTGAAGAGTGCTGAGAGAGAAAGTCAAAGTGTAATCAAAGGTCCCTCCCTCCCGCTGCGTGTGAAGACTGTGTGTTAGCATGACTTTGTTTTCCAGGAATCTAAACCGGTGTGTTGTTCTAGATAATGGATGATAAGTGTTAATGGAAGATAAGCCTGGGCTGTTGTTGATGTTTGCTCTGTCTTAGGTGTAGTGTATAGGGTAGGATATGGTATTAGTAGTGTATACGGTAGAATATGTTATTAGTAGTGCATAGTGTAGAATATGGTATTAGTAGTTTATAGGGTAGAATATGGTATTAGTAGTTTATAGGGTAGAATATGGTATTAGTAGTGTATACGGTAGAATATGTTATTAGT